>NW_027202715.1:1562500-1790000 GCF_024711535.1 Dipodomys merriami
CTAGTGTGCCGAACCCCCATTTTAGAGACAGTTGTGTGAGTGAGAACCTCAGGACACAATCCATTCTTGATTTTACAGAATAAAACACAAGAGAAGGGAAAGTGCTATGCCAGCATGGGACCCATGGTCTTAGACCTTCAGGTTCAGCTGAGGAAGGAGCATGGGCTGGGAGGATCAGGTCAGCTCTGGGGAAGGAGGGATCCTCTGGCTGAGCTGTGGAATGTCAGCGAGACTGGTGGTGAGGCCTGGGGCCCATGGAAGCCAGGCAGCAGAAACCTAGAGGTAGTGGTAGACCAGGAAGTAATGCACAGGAACAATGCAGGGATCAAGCCATGCAGGTGGGCTGAGACCCAGGGTGGACATTTGCACTTGATCTTAGAGACAATCCAGTGGAGAGGTAACAGGAGCTGTGTGTACACACAGAACCTGTGTTTAAGTCCAGTCTGCTATTAACTATCTCCGTGACCTCAGATGAATGAATGACCCCATCTAATCCTCCCCCTCCTCCAGTGTTTCAGAACAAATGAGAAAGACAATGTAACTGTCAGTTTCTGCTGCAGTAACAAGTTAACTCCCCTCCATTCCCCCCCCCCCCAACTCACCAGCACAATCTTATTTCTGACTTGGGCTACTTGTCCAGCAGGGGTCTGGAGCTGCATGGTCACTTGTCACTCTAGGGCACAATGTGCAGTTCTGTGGGTTGCTGCAGAAGGGGGAAAGACAGCTGGGGGCTGAGTACCAGGTCTTTAACACTTCACTGCACAAGCTAGCCTTGTGACTTCTAATAGCAACCTGCTGGTCGCATGCTACCACTTTACCTCCTGCAGGGTGGGGGACAGTGGGAAAAAGCTTTGCATCAGGAGGCATGAGCTAGGTATGCAGTGAGGAGGAGAGGGATGGAGACATACTCAGGGCTTGACACAGAAAAATCCTTGCCATCCTCACTGTTTGCCAGCTGCAACTCCTGCTCCAGCTGGGACCCACAAGTATCATGCAGACCTTGCTTCCCACAGCTGGCTGCAGGGGTCAAGGCCATGCTAACCTTACTTCCAGTTTTCTCTTAGGCTCCCTTTATTGGAAGCCTGTCTCTGTAAGTTCCTTACAGGGTTGCCCCGCCCTCAGCCTCTGGTGAGCACTGCCTAGATAGCACAGCTGCTAGAGACTTTAGAACCCTACAAGAACCACTCATTGGGTTCCATGTCTACCTGCCGCCAGTAGGTGGCCCAGAGTCTCCCTGTGGAGTCTCAGCCTCCTCTCCATGGTACAGAAAGGAGGACTGACAAAAGTGGGGAGGTCACCCAGAGACCCCAACTGGAAGTCCTGAGGTTATCAGGCCTCATCCAGTCCCAAGTAGGGCTGTAGCCCAATCTTCCATCCTTAGCCGTGGCTCAGGAAGAAAGTCTCATCTGCTTATGTCTCATCTGTGCTACTTTGTGCCCCATCTCTTTGCCATTCATTGGCAGAACTCAGAGGTATTCAGGTCCAGGGAAGAGTTGGAGAAGGCATGCCTGAACCCCAAGGTTCAGGGCTCGGCCTCTTTGGGACAGGAATGCCAGACACAGGCTGTTTGGTCTGGCCCAATATCTGAGATCTGGAGAAAGGCAATAAAACAACTACTGAAGAGACCTAAAACCACCTGACCTCACTCCTTTTCTGAGGGGAGAACATGTCTTATTGGGATTTGTGGCTAGGTTCATGGTGACTGGTCTGGCTCAGATTTGACCCAGGGAAGAAAGCTTGCAAAGACCAGATCCCTCCATGGCTGTGACCTGATGATGTGAGTGCATGGTATCCTTGCTCTGTGTCTCCTCATGGCACTGAAGGGTCCACATACCAGCCCAGTGGAAGGTGGGCTTGCTCTGCAGGGATACACAGTGATGATGGTGGTTGTTGGACTGCTGTGGCCCAGGGCTTCTTCCAAGCGGGATTCCAGGCTGGGTAGGAAGCATGGTCCCAAGAGTCCACTGTGGGGCAGTAAAGGGTGGCAGTGGAACCCAGAAAAGGAAGGAGGAAGCAGCTGAAACTCTCAGTAAGAAGTTTGTGGCAGTGGGTCCTTACCTAGGGGGCTGATATAACAACCCCTAGAGGATGTCTGTACCCCCTTATCTCAGACCTCTTACTGGATCTCAGGCTCCCCCAAGCCCATTGACAACAGCAGAGGTGCAATAAAGAGGCTGTTGCTGTCCCCCAACGACTCCACAGCATTCACTGTCAAGTCTCAAGGAGTCATTTCTTCTCCTCCTTTGCCTGGCCTTAGAAAATTCACTGAGGGCCAGGGAAGAAAGGGCTGTGGGTGGGCTGCATATAACAACAGCTCATTTATGCTGTATGACAGTTGAAATGCAAATAGATGGTTGTAATGCAGATGTAAAAAGACCCAAAAGTCAGCCTGGGTGGGAACTCATCTCCCAGTTTCAAATTACAAGCTCAGCAGCATCACTCCCTGCTACCCACGGCCTGCTCTGAGATTTCCAGTTTCCCTATAGCTCTATGGAGCCATGGTACATAAGCTATGTGTTCATCCTCTTGGATCTTACCCACCCTTACCCACGCTTTGGCCCACTGCCTGCCCCTATGCTTTCTCTAGTATGGCCTGGCCTCTCCTGGCCTGCCTGCAGCACCCAGCCTACCTTCTTCACAAGCCCCAGCATCCTGGTTTCCCCTCTGGACAGGAGACTTCTTTGGGATGGCTGGTATTTTTTGTGTAGCTGTCCTACCCAGATGCCAGTACATTATCTGTCTGACTCCCCCTTTGAGGGATCAGAGGATTAGGAGGGAGACTGGCCCTGCCTTAGCTGTTTCACAAATACCAGGGAGAGAGTTGTTTTCAATATTCTGTGCCTGGTACAAGACCCCACCCCATTGGTCCACATAGCTGAAAATTGACAGTCCTGCCTGCAGCTATCAGTAATGTTGTTCCTGCACCTTTTCCAGTCAGTGGGGCTATGTGGGGCCAGCTGGAGGCTCTCTGCAGGTTTGCCATCTCCTTGTCACAATATTTACAAGAAGCCAAGAAATCCCGGCCCTTACATTGTAAGCCTGAAAGTCCAAGGACAGTGCCCGTAAGAATTGTCACAGGAAATCTGAAGGTGCAGCTGGGGTATGGTAGGCATCTGCTTAACAGGCAGGCAAGTGTGAGTTTAAACCCCAGCACCTAAAAAGAACTCTTCCAGGAGAACCCTGAGCACACATTGTCTTTGTGACATAGGCTGTCTCATTTAAAGTGGTCCAAGGGGCACTGATCTGGCACATGCAATGCCAGATTTGATCTCCAACCAAACCAAAACAACAACACAACAAAAGACTAGTTGTCACACCTTTAATCTCAGCACTTGGAATGCTGAGGTAAGAGGATCTCAAGTTCAAGGCCAGTTTGGGCTGCATTGTTAGACCTTATCTGAAGGGCCTAAGAGTTTGAACTCTGACCCTGACACTCCACTGCTGGACCTGCCCTGATATGCAGGGAAGGTGGCAGAAAGAGTGCCAGCCAGGTTCTCAGCCCAGCTCTGCCCCATCAAATCCTGTCCCCTCTATGCCTCCTGTCCACCTCTGGGAAAGCATCTGTAGGGCCAGGGTTTGTTTCCATCTGAGAGGCCTCAGGCAGGGAAGGTGAGGTGCTGGTGCATCATCACAGGGCAGGCCTGACAATGCCCCAACACAGGATCTGGGTCCTCATCTTACCCACATTTCCCAGGATGCCTACGCATCCACCGAGAACAACTCTCACAGTTCACGATGAGAAAGATAGCTGGTTTAAAAATAGATATGAGGGCTTTGAAGCCAGACTGCCTGGGTTACAACCTTGGCTCTGCCACTTTTGCTCTGTGGAATCTCAAGGGACATGTTTGTGCTGTGGTTCTGTTTTCTTATCTGTAAAATAGACAGTGGCCATAGCTACCACCCAGAACTAGAACTGCTGTGAGGTAGGAGTGTGTGTGTGTGTGTGTGTGTGTGTGTGTGTGTGTGTGTGTGTGTGTGTGTGTGTGTGTGTGTGTGTGTGTGTGTGTGTGTGTGTGTGTGTGTGTGTGTGTGTGTGTGTGTGTGTGTGTGTTTAAAACTGAGCCTGCCTTATCCAAGGCATTCTGGATACATTAATTCTTATAACTCGTGTCCCAAGTCCTGGTAAATAGATGCTATTTGCCCTTGTCAGTGAGCCAGGAAGGTTCAGAGAGGCTTGAATAGGATCACACAGCTAGTGCATCATGGAGATTGGCCTTAAATCTCAGCCATGGGCTTCATGTGTAAGCCTCAGGGCTCTCCATTTGTAGACATGGCTCCCCCCAATTTCTCCCATCTCAGTTTTCCAAGTCCTATTAATTTCCCCTTCCACTTTTCCGCTCAGAGCATAAGGGACAGATATGGGCAGACACAGCCAGATAGAACTGCTAAAACATGGGAAATTGTGGCTCTGTTTGGGGCATCAGACAGGTGAGATCCTCTGTCTGCCTGTGTGGGCAAAGGCCAGTCTCCTCTAGCAAGAGACCAGGGCCTCTAGGGGGTCCCCCCAACCCTGGAAATGCAGAGGCTTTGTACCCACTAGAAGACCAATACAGAGTAGGTCCCCCACACACACACACCCTTGGCAGGCCAGTAGGAAGGAGGACCTGGACCTGAACCACAGAGGTGATCAGAGGCACATCTGCCACAAGCCTGTTCCTCTTTCAGGCAGATGACACGGTTTATTTGTTTGAGAGATATAGGGGGGAAAATCACCTCCCCAAGGAGAAGACATCACCAGTAAATAAAAGCAAGCAAATGAGAGAGAAAAAGAGAGAGAAAAGGCACGGTTCAGAATGCTGGCTTTGCTGAGTGGGAGGGGCAGCAATCACTCTGGTTTCCCTGCTAATCCCAGTCTTTATTTTTATCCATCACCCTCATTTTCCATTCCATATGTGTTCCAAGCCTGAAAGGGAGCCACCACCACAATCTTGTAGTTATTTAAATTTATTTTCACATTTGTTCCTGTTAGTTTGTCCAGGCTGCAGTGTCGCTGTGCCCCTCCCTCCATCAGCTCCCCAAAAGTCTTAGTGCTCCTGCAGAGCCCAGGGGCTCTCTCTCTTTCAGTCCAGAAGTTCTTAACATAGGGAGAGAAGGGGTACCACTCACTCCTCCCCCAGGCATCCACAAGGATGGAGGAAGACCCTGCATCTTCCAACTCAGAGAACCTGCCCCAGAGTCCTCCCTTATTTATAGATGTAGACCCAGCCACCACTCCAGTATAATGCAGTTAGTTGGCT
This sequence comes from Dipodomys merriami, assembly GCF_024711535.1. Classification (NCBI taxonomy): domain Eukaryota; kingdom Metazoa; phylum Chordata; class Mammalia; order Rodentia; family Heteromyidae; genus Dipodomys; species Dipodomys merriami. Next base: position 1,567,738 of record NW_027202715.1, read on the forward strand.
GTGATTTTGACCCCCAAGAGGCAATCTCCCATATGATCCAATCACGTTACAGGAATCTCAGAATACCCTGTGTGCCTGCCCCACTCTGAAATTACATCGGATGTCAGACTCAGTGTTGAATCTCATTATTTAATGTGTGCTGAAGCATGGGCACAACTACAGATAGCTTTTTAAACACTTGGATAATTGTATTTCAGGATAGCTAGTAGAGGTTGGTCTTCATTTTCTTATTTATTTTATTTTGTGCTGGTCCTGGAACTTGAGTTCAGGGCCTGGGTGCTATCTCTGAGTTTTTGTGCTCTATGACTTGAGCCACAGCTTCACTTCCTGGCCTTTGGGTAGTTAGAGATAAGTCTCATGGACTTCCTGCCCAGACTGACTTCAAACTGTGAACCTCAGATCTCAGCCTCCTGAGTAGCTAGAATTATAGACATGAGCCACTGACACTAAGTAATTTGGGTCCTCTTATTTTATTTTATGCAGTTAAAAACATTCTGAGAAGGAAGTCTGTGGACTTCAGCAGACTGCTCTGGGGGGGGTGGGTTACTTGGCATAAAAAGTTCCTGTTTTCACTGACAGGGGATCCTCCCACTCCCCATCCCCATCCCCCAGAGCTCCTTTGAGTTTGGCATCCTGAGTTACCCACCCAGGTAGGATGGGGATGCAGAGAGGAGACAGGACCAGTTTCTCCGGTCACATGGCCCCATGCTTCTGTAGCTGGGGGTCTGCTTTGTGCTTTGTGCCCCTCTGGAAAGTGATCACAGATGCTCTTTATTCTCCCTCCCTGCTGATGTCACCCATGACATGGATCTCCATGTCCAATTGTCCTAAGCAATCGGACCAGACTCTAAGCACTAGAAAGCAGTGAGAAAGAGAGAGAGGTGGCTGCTAGCATCCCACAGGGGCAGACAGAATATTCTAGACACTCCATTATCCATCCCAACCTTTCTCTCCCATTAACCAGACCTGTAATTAGCATCTGGTTGCAAATCTCCCACTTTGCACTGCCCCTGGGGGAAGTAGAGGAAGAGCTCCTCCCCACACCCTCCCCCGGCTCTGGTTTTACTCCTGAAGTCACTCAGAGAGGAGCTAGGGTTGGGGGCTTGCGGAGAGAGCTCCAGTTCAGGGAGCAACAGAGGTAGGCAGATAGGGAAGAGAAGCCAGCATGGCCCTTGCCCATGCCCTAGGCCAAGGTACCTGTCCCAGCTGTTTGTATTTCTAGAATGTTCTCTTGTGCTTCTGCCTCCTAAAGGGGGTTACAGATTTTCTATACCTGTGTGCTTGCAGTAGTCCCCAGAGTCCCTGGTGCCTGGATGATCACTCTCCAGTGGGCAGGGGGTTTGTTTGCAAGGCTTCTGTTGCTCTCCCCCTCCCCCCCCACTCTCCTCGCAAGATCAAGGCTCTCCAGGAAAATACAAGCTGTGTTCAAAGCAAATCTGTTGTGGAACAGGAGAGCCCCATTTGTGCATTTTCCCATTAATTTCTCCCCAGTTGCCTTCACTGTGGCTCGTATTGCCACCGTGGTGATTATTAGGATTTTCTGTCCATGGCTGTGTCCCATGGTGTAATTCCTCCTGGCGCCCCAATACTCCATCTTCCCTGAGGACCAGAGGGTATCCATGGTGTGATTCAGACACCTCCTAATTTAGCCTCATCCTAAGTGTAATTAGCATGCTATTTGCAGAGGTCCTGGCCACTGCAGGGGTGTGACACCCTGGCCTATTTGGCAGCTACAGTGCCAACATCCCTCCCTTACCACCCCCCACCCCCATGCAGGCTCCTGAGCAGGAATAGCTGGGTAAGGAAGTGGAGGAACTGTTTTATCTAAGGAGTCACACTCTAAAAGCATGGCTGGCCGTCCTGAACACCCCTACTGGGATGGATCAGAAACAGAACTGACAAGTCTCACCCCACACACATACACCCTTGTCTTCTTCATCCCTGGCTGGTCCATGACACCTTAGCGCCCACCTCTGCAGTGACCCTGTTCACTTAGACCATGACCTCTTCTACATTTCCCCTGCCTGCCATACCCTACACAGTACTAGCTGTCTCTCCCCATCTTAGAGTCAGGGCAAGAACAGCCCAGCTTGCCTTGCTAGTGTCACCCATCAGCATGGATCATGGCATGAGTCATGGACTGAGAAATGTCCTCAACAAGTCACAGGAACTTGAGTCCCACTGGGCAGGTACAGTGAAGGTGGGCCACCAAGGAAGACAGGAGCTTGCTCTCAGAGCCATCCAGTTCTGCTTTCCTGGGCTCCTGTTAACTGTCCCCTAAAGTGGGATGACTAGGGCAGAGGGTCAAGGCACTGCCTAGCAATGGCCAAGCTAACTGTCATAGCTTTGTGATTCATTTGTGAAGGCTTAGGTTAGACAGCCTGGCCCCTACTTCAGGCTACAGTTTCTCTCTATTAGAAAGAAATTCATGAAAACGGAATTAAGGGGCGAGAAGAAATCAAGATCAAGAGCATCACATGTTGTTTCATGGTATAAGGGTGCTAAGCATGGATCTCCACTTCCCGGGTGGATGATAGCTCCACTCATCTCCCCTGAGCAAACTAGGCAAGGAAGCCTTCCAAGGAAGATCACAAGAGGCCTCTCGAAGGCTAGCTGGGCAGGCAGGACCGTAGCACCCATGGGCCTGGGGCAGGGAAAAGAGAGATGCACTGTATGTGCTTTCTTGGAGGGGAGGAAGGATTTGTTCATTCCCTCACTACCCAACCAGTATTTGTCAAAAACCTGTTCATCAGTGAACACAGCTTTGTTTTTTTATATTATGTGTTTCTATACAACACATGATTTAACTTACAGTATATAATATACAGTGTAATAGATGTAATATCCTATATCTATGTAATTATGATTATTGACAGAATTTACAATTAATACATAAGTCATAGAATTAATATATAAATATAATTATATAATGTAATAGATATGTACATGTGTATACACACAATTGACATATATGTAGATATATTATTACTATGTATTATAACATATTATTAAGAACTGAAATTTTGCTTAAGAAGTATGCATGTGTCTTCCCTAAGAAACTTCCTGTTTCTTAGCTATTGAACAGACCCTGCCTCTTGAAAATGATTACTCCATGGTAAGAGACTAAAGAAACACACTGGGGCAGGTAGAGAAAACACAAGCTGTGTTTGGAGGTTGGGGAGTACCACGGAGGGGAGGCAGTCCAGGGGTAAGGATCTCTAATAGGTTGATAGAGACCTGTGAAGTGAGGAAGTGAGGATGTTTGTTAGAAAAGTGTTCCAGGCTGAGAGAAGGGTGAGTGTGAGGCTCTGAGGAGTGGGGAGAAGGCAGAGAGGAAGCAGCCAAAGCCCTGGGTGGGGAAGGGGAGGCTGAACTAGTACTAAAAGGGAGCTTTGAGTGCAGTGATTAGTGGGCGGGAGAGGGGGTGGGGCTAAGAAGGACACCTATCAATAGACACTAATTAGCATTTCCATCTGTGTTTACTTTGCTGTTTTCAGTTTTAATTGCCCTCATTAGGAGGTGCCCAAACCTGTCCATCAGCTTTCACTGGGCAACAACTAGCAGCTTTCCTCCCCCCTCCACTTAGCCCCTTTCAGCCTTCAGCCTCCAGTCTCCCTGGGCAATTGGGAGGGTTGGTGGTGGGACTGTGCCAGGATGAGGTGACATCCAAATGGATCTCAAGGACATTAAGCTGAATGAAGGAAGCAGGTCCCAAATGTTATTCTGTGTGACTCCAGAACATTCTCCAAGCCAGGGGTAGCGAGCCAAGCCAGTGGTGGCCAGGGGCTGGAAGAGCAGCTGCAAAGGGACAAAACAAAGCAGTTTTGGGGATGGTGCAACAGCTTTTTGTCCTGGCAGTAGGGAAGGGTATAGAGAAACTTGTGCATGCTAAAATTCTCAGAAATAGATGACGCAAATATTTCTTTCCCCCTGCATGCTAACTTAATAATTAAAAAAAAAAAAGTCGGGTATGAGCGAGGTGCCAGTGGCACATGCCTGTAATCCTACCTACTCAGGAGGCTGAGATCTGAAAACTGCAGTTTGAAGCCAGCCCAGCCCAAACAAGAAAATCCATGACTCTTTATCTCCAAATTACCACACAAAAGCCAGAAGTAGAGCTGTGGCTCAGATGGTAGATTGCTAGCCTTGAGCACAAAAGATCAGGGACAAAGCCCAAACCCTGAGTTCAATGTCCAGGACCAGTACACCACCCCCCCCCCCCCCCACGATAAGGTTGGAGCGTTAAGGACCTTTCCAGCTACTCAGACATGCAACTGGTGAGCCCAGCTCACCAGCACCAGAGGAAGCTTCTAGAAGAGTAAACAGCACCAACCCACTCTCCACTGTTACAAATCAACAATTGTAGCACACTCTCTAAGACAGCCAGAAAGGCAGGCTAGATGGATTTAAATGCCACCAGGAGTTTGGGCCTAATTCAGCAGGCATTTGGGAGCCATTGATGGTTCTTTAGGGTGAGTGATATCCTCTGAGCTATGCTTTTCAGTTGGTTCATCTGGTTGCGTGGAGAATGAGGGCAGGGCTGAGGGCAGTGGTAAATAGCATCCTGAGTAGGGACCGGGTAAGGGGTGCAACGCTTTGGTGCAATGGATGAGGATGAGGGTGGGGTTTGGAGTCCCAGCAATGGGTCTTCTCTTCCTCCTCGTCCTCGTCCTCGTCCTCGTCCTCGTCCTCCTCCTCCTCCTTCTTTTTGTCAGTCATGGGGCCTGAACTTTGGGCCTGGGCACTGTCCTTCAGCTCTTTAGCTCAAGGCTAGCACTACCACTTGAGTCACAGTGCCACTTCTGGTTCTCTCAGTGGTTTATTGGAGATACGTCTCATGGACCTTTCCTGTTTGGGCTGGTTTGAACCATGATCCTCAGATCTCAGCCTCCTGAGTAGCTAGGATTACAGGCGTGAGCCACCGGCGCCCAACTTCATTTTGTTTTTAACAGTAACCCCACAAGGGCAATTTGATGAAGTCACAAAGGAGGTTGGACTCTGTGCCCAGGAATAGGAAGGAAGGAAGAGAAGGGACAGAAGGAGACAGTCAGATGGTCAGTTGTAACTAGGTTTTGGGAGTGTGAGACTCCCACAATGCATTGGGGTGATGGGTTACAAATTAGGAAGAATGAATTCAAAACCACCTGTCCCTCATTTGCCTTAATGTTAAGTGTCCAGTGCACATGATAATTCACTTCCCAGCAGAGCAGGGGCTGGGTATGCCTGGTGCTTCCTCTGAAGAGAGGTGGCATGCATGCGTGTGCAAGTGAGAAACATCTGCTACTTTACACCCCTCTCCTACCCATGAATAATCCACACATCCGAGGTGAGAACTATCGTCCTCTTGCATTCGACCCCTAGAGTGCCAGCTGCCAATCGGATTGAATTAGATTTCACAGGGGTTTTTTTTTTTTGCAGTACACGGAATTCACCAGCAAATTACTCTTAAAGAGGGAAAATCAATCATTTGGAGCAGAGATAAGCTGAAGGCAAGGCAGCCTCGGATTGATCCTGTCTGTGCAGGCGTGCGTGGAATTCAACAGATAACCTGGGGGTGGGGAGGAAGGTAAAGAGGGTGAAATATTGAAGAGAATATAGAGGGGAAATGTAGGGGAGGGATGGAAGTTGGAGGAGGGGTCAAGGAAAGAGGTCATCTTAGTTCAACTGGACAACTATACCATGCACTTGGGGGCTTATAACCACAGGAACTCTGTGTTTGTGTGTGTGTGTGTGTGTGTGTGTGTGTGTGTGTGTGTGTGTGTGTGTGTGTGTGTGTGTGTGTGTGTGTGTGTGTGTGTGTGTGTGTGTGTGTGTGCCCACGTGAGCATGGAGCTTGAAATTGAGGCCTGAACACACTGTCCCTGAGCTTTTTTTTTTTTTTTTTAGCTTTTTTTGTTCAAGCCTCTACCACTTGAGCCAAAACTCCACTTCCAGCTTTTTGGTGGTTAATTGAAGATAAAAGTCTCACAGACTTTCCTATCTAGCTGGCCTTGAATCATAATCCTCAGAGCTCAGCCTCCTTAGTAGTTAAGGAGTGAGCCATGGGCTCCTGGCACCACAGGAACTTTGTCCCTCCTGTAGGAAGCTAGAAAGTCCAGGATGAAGGCACAAGTAGTTTCCTCATCTAGAGAGACAACTACCTGGATGGTCATCCTGTCACTGTGCCTGAACATGGCAAAGGGTGTGCTTCCCATGTTGTAAGTTGGAGCACTGAGGCAAGAGACAAAGGCCCTCCCCTAGTGGTACAGCAAGAGTGACAGCTCCAGAGAAAACAAGTTCCTACCCTCAGACCTGAGCTGCTCAAACCCAAACCAGGGAGGAGGGAAAAGTCTCTGGGAGGGGAGGGCAGCACCAGCCTTGGCCCTGTGCAGCACAAGTGGTGACTACTCCCAAGGCAGAGCTGGGAGCCTAGAAAGCAGGAAAGAGGGACGACAGCGCTGAGCTGCCAACCATGCTGAGTGGGTTCCCCTGGAGCCTCAGGTAAAGCTGGGAACAGAAACAGTGAGTTCCATAGGGTCCTCCACTGACCTCAGGACTCTTGACACCAACACGGGAGGCTTGGATTCACTGGCCCAAGGGCATTGGCCCAGATAAGCAGGGAGAAACAGGGGCAGGAGGGAGAAGTTGCTGGCTTTGAAGGGAGGGTGAGAGGAGGGGAGCCTCCTGTCTGCTAAGGGCTGCTTTGCTGTCTGATTGGGGTTAATTAAGCGAAAGGGTGGACAAATGGGTGGTACAGAATACTGTGGACTTTGATTTTCTACCACTCGATAGCATGGATCAGACCTATAGAAAGCACAGTGGGGGAGGGAAGGAGATCACAGCCGCTGCTCAGGGTGGGGGTGATCATCCCTTAGCCCCTGCACAAATCCCAGCTTCATCCTTCTGCCTGCCTGCCCCTCTCATCCCTGGCCAAGGGCTTGAAATAGGTCCTGGACCCCAAGTACTTCTAATGATGACTGTGGCTCTTCTTAATTGAACACTTACTCTGTTCTAGGCTGGGCTTGATTCTGAGCCTAGGCCTGAATTCTAGTGCTGTTTTGGCTTCCACTGCTTCCCACTGTAGTCTAGACAGCATTTCTAGGAGGGCAGCACTGGGTTTGGGTCCTTTCTCTGCACTCCAGGACCCTATCCCCCTTCCTAGCTTGGGCTGAAGGGCTTTCCCCAGCCAGCCCACTGAGCACCCCAGGAACCTCATAAGGACCCTGCTGTTCTTGCTCACAGTGTTCAATGACCCTACCTCTTCATCCCAAAAATGGCCTTGGGGACCAGGTGTGGTGGTGTGCACCTGTAATCACAGCTACTCTGGGCACAGAGGTAGAAGGATGGTGTTCTAAAATATATCTGCAAAATAACTAAAGCAGAACAGGGCTCTAAAGCATAACATGGGGGCTCAAGTAAGCACAAGGCTCTGAGTTAAAATCCCAGTACTAAAAAGAAAAGCTATTCTTGATCGTTGCTTTCCTTCCCTATGCCATCCCTAACCAATCTGAGCTTGATCCTTTCTGTTGAGAGGAATTAAGGTCCCTTCAGAGGGTATGTTGTAATTCTCAGTAGGGTGAGGGTCCCTGGCATTTGAAGTGCAGAGGAAAGAAAATTCAAGACCCTGCCTTCAGGGAGGTGGGAGAACACAGTTCACAAGTTCAGGAGACAGGGCCTTTCTTCTCCCCTCTCACAGATGGAGAAACTGAGCCAGGAGTGGAATGGACTTGCCTAGGGCATGTAGCTGGGAAGAGGCTAGACAGGTCACCACGGCTTTGCCACACAGCAGGACCAATGTGTTTGGAGTGGGGAGAGAGTTTAAGAGACAGAGGGACAGAGGTGCCTCTGATGAAGACAGGGAGTCTGGAGGGATGGCCAGCCTCCCTCCCTTTGGTCATCTGCAGAGGGAAGAACCATCAGGTGGCCACTAGGGCAGCCAAGCTCAGAGAGGAGATCAGGCCAGCCTTACTCTTTGTCCAGGACTGGAAAAGGCCCCTCCAGGGCTGAAGAGGGATGCCCTCCACTTCCAGGACCCAGATGGGTGGGGGCAAGGTTAGGGAGGGGAAGGCAGCCCCTTCTGGCAGCCGGCTGATAAGGCTCTGCCCTCTGCAGGGGGCTGGAAGGCTGCAGTCACCAGCAGCAATGAGGCTGGATTGCAGGGATCCAGCAGTGATTTCGTATTACGACCCCCTCCCAATAAATAAATAAAGCTGAGCCAGACCAGGTCTCCCTGCAAGCAGCTGGCGGCTCCCCAGCCCACCGCAGCTCCTGCCTCGGCTTGGAGACCTGAGGCTGCCACCAATCTGCCTTCTCATCGTCTCTCCCAGCTGGAGGAGAATTTAATCCAGCCGCCTCCTCTCCAACACACACTGGGGCTCCTTTTGATGTCCTCCTTATCTCCCTTTCCAACAAAATCGCCCCTCCACAGCTCCCAGAGAGCCTCCCGCCTCTCCCACACCTCCTTTCCACCCTGCCACAACAGCCCCCCCACCCCGTGGGAAAGGGCACCCTCCATGACCCACTCTTGCCTCTCACAACACAGAGCTTGCCCCTTGCTTGTGACCTGGACACAGGTACACACAGGTGGTACACAGTAATCTCTGTGCCAGTTCTGGGCAAGGCACTGCAATGAGAGGGCTGGAGGCCCAGGGTTAAGAGCTCTGACCAAGGGCAGAGTAGCACATGCCTGTGATCCCAGCACTCAGGAAGCTGCTAAGGGAAGATGGAGTTTGAGGGCAGCCTAGGCTATAGAGCTTGACCCTGTGTCACAGATCAAAGTGGGAGGTTCAAAACCAGGCTGAGCAAGAAAGTCTGTGAGACCTTTGTCTCCAATTAACCAGCCAAAAAGCCAGAAAGTAAAGCTATAGCTCAAGTGGTAGAGTGCCAGCCTTGAGTGAAAAAGCTGAGGGGCAGCACGCAGGCCCTGAGTTTAAGCCCTAGTACTGGTGTGTGCCCGCGCAAGCATATGTGCAGACAGACACAGAGTGTGCGAAATGTGTGTGCAGATTCTGGAAAAGGCAGGATGGGCCCACATGTGAATCCTGCCCTGGCAGCTGGGTAGCTTGAATGGTTAGCTGGTGGCTTCTGTGTCTTTTCTGTAAAAAGGCTGGATTGTATGTTGATGCCATTGGGCCATGATGAAGTCTGGTGACTTTGGCACACAAAGTTGTTGGGATGAGAATCCCTAGCCAGGACTGTGGTTAAGGGGATTTGCACCCATTTACCTAACAGGATATATCTGTCACGCACACCTCCATTCCAAGGGCTGGCAGCCACAAGCCATGCTCAAGCAGGAGCCAGTCCTCTGGTCAGGTTGTATAGCAGCAGGCTGAGTATGTGAGGGGACTGCTCAGAAAGTGATCCAGGAGGGTGGGGGCCAGAGGTGGGGAGGTCCTCAGGACAGCAACACATAGGGCCTTGGTTATTTTTGAGCTAGGTTCTCACTTCCTACTTAGATACAGGTCTGGACCATAAACTACCTCTGTTTCACTTCCATGATAGCTGTGATGGCAGGTACACACCACAGCACCCTGCTATTGGTTGAAGAGGAGGTGTCATCAACTTTCTCCTCTGTCTGCCTAAAACTATAATCCTCCCAATTTCAGATTCCCAAATAACTAGAATGACAGGCATGAGCCACCAGCAACTGGCTTACGCTTTGTACATTTGAACTATTGAAAGATTATTCCTGTGTCTGCTTATCACATCTCTGACATTTTTAATGTTAAGAAAATTAAAACATAGCTGGGCTTATACAGATAGCTATCTCCTTAGAAAGCTAAGGTTGGAAGATTTTAGTTAGAGGCCAGTCTGAGCATAAAGTTCATGAGACTGCATCTCAACAGAAAAGGCTGGGCCTGCTGCCACAACTATAGCAGGAAGCATAAATGGGAGGATCAAGGTTCAGGCTAGCCCAGGCAGAGAAAAGCAAGATCCTATCTCAAGAAATACCAGAGCATAAAAAGCCTGAAGTTTGCTTAAATAGAAAAGCACCTGTCTAGTAAATGTGAAGCCCTGAGTTCATACCCCAGTACCAAGAAGAAAAAGAAAAGCAAAGAAAAAAGCTGGGCACTTGTGGCTCACACCTGTAATCCTAGTAATGCAGGAGGCTGAAATCTGAGGATTGTGGTTTGAAGCCAGCCCAGGCAAGAAAGTCGATGGGATTCTTATTTCTAATTAACCACAAAAAGCCAGAAGTGGAGCTTTGGCTTAAGTGGTAGAGCACTAGCCTTGAGCACAAAAGCCCAGGCCCTGAGTTCAAGCCCCAAGACTGGTAAAAATAAAAGAAAGAAAGGAGGGAAAAAGCAAAAGAGGAAAACATGACAGTTCTGCTGGGCTGTATCCAGGCTCACTTCCCTGTTAAACTTGTGCAATGAGAGGGGGAGAGTAAGGAGAATCTACCCTTATTAGACCTCCTCAAATTTCCTTGGACCCCTGCTCCCATGCTCAGCCCTCCTGTCCTCTAAGCCCCAGGACCCACGAAGCTGGGTCCACTGAGGCCCCATGGAGCTGCTTCTCTAGTGCAGGGTGAGGTTCTAGGGTCCTCCTCAGTCCTCTCGCTATCCTGACCTAAGGCTCACCACCTTTTCTCTTTGCTTCCTTTCTCCTCCACACCCGTCTGGCTCCTTCTCTCCGGCTCCCTCTTCCTTGTCTCCATCTTCTCTGGCTGACTGACTCCCACTGACAGAACTTGGTAAGTGAGCCTTGACAAGCCGGGGGTCTGGGAGTGGAGGTGTGCTGGGCAATGGAGAGGAGGCTTGGCAGGGGGCATTTCTCGGTCCTAGTTGGCGCAGCTCAGACACCCACTTTCCCAAGCCTCCCGGTTCTGTGGGGGGAGAGAGGCACAGTGTTGCCTGTTCAGAGTTGATACACTCCACTGCCTTTGGCTATTAGTGTCCCTTCGGGCATTTAATTGATTCCCTCCATCTGACAGGATGGTCCATCAGAGAGAACTGAAACCCCCACAGCCTGACAGGACCAGAGAAGTGTTTTTCCTATAGTCCGCACATGGGGGAAGCCCCACATTTAAAGACTTCTAGGGTCAGGGCAACCCCGCTGCCCACTCTCACCAGGAACAGCTTCCAGATGGGAGCCCCCAAGCTCCCTGATCCCCAACCTCCCCTGGACAGCCAGGAAGAGGCTATGCCTACATTGTGGCTATGTATTCCACAGCAAAAATGCAGCATTACCCTATCCAGGCACTGAGCAGGTGGATTATATCCCCCATCAGGCAATGAAGCCTGGACTGGTGCCCACTAGGCATCCATAGCAATGGCCAGGAGGAAGGTCCTGACTGGGAACCCCCCCTCAGGTCCCACCTTGTTGGAAGGGTATCTGTGGGTGATCTCCCCGCAAGACAGGAAAGGAACCAACACTTTGCAAGCACGCTAGACTGTAAGCATCAACAGCCCTGCTTACTGGCTCTGAGCTGGGGTCTTCAGAAACAGGAGTGACCCACACTCTGCTTTGTGTGGTCAGAGTCAGGTAGCTTCTGAGGGTTTTGTGGGCTGTAGCTTGGGCAGAGCCATCAGAATCACTGAGCTAGAAGGAGGTGGCTCTGGAGCCCCAAAGCAACCCACTGGGAGCAGCAGAGCTCATATGGACATGGCCATGCTGACTGAGCCAGAATCCATTGTCCTCCTGGGCTGTGCTACCCTGTCTTCTGTCACATGTAAGCAAAGCCATGTTTTTCCTGACTGACAAGTCCAGAGGGAGAGATGTCACCTCCTGTTCACCTCCTGTTCCCCCATCCCAGCCTACTAATTGCTTTCCCCTCCTCCTACTCCCTACCTCTCCCCATTCTCCCCCCATGTCCCTTGAGTGTTGTGCTGTCAGGTCCCTCTCCCCAGCTTCAGTCCCTGAGGCTAAAGAAGGACACAGACAAACATGGGAAGGACATTGTGGCACAAAGAACTAGAAGAAAGTCCCCAAGGCCTAGGCACAGGCAGTAGGCAAGGACTGGAAGCCAGGCCAGCATCTCTTCAGCTCAGCCAGGGCCTCACCAAGGGGGCAGGCATATCCTCTCCAGCCTCCAGTACTCCTCCTCCATGCCCCCATAAGGCAGTCCCACTGCCTTGCCCTCCAGTGCCCTCTGCTCCTCCATCCACACGGCCCCCAATGCCCCAGCTTGCTGCATACTTTCTGACTGGCTTCTCCATCCTCACCCCAGGGTCTGAACAGCATGTTTGAGGTGTACCTTGTGGGCAACAATTCCCACCACTTCATCATCTCTCCCACCTCCGTGCAAGGGAAAGCAGACATTCGCATGCGTGTGGCCATCCCCCTGGACTATGAGACCGTGGACCGCTACGACTTCGATGTAAGCCTTGCTCATGGCACCCCTCCCCTCACTGGGCTGTGGGGGCTCAGGGGATACAGGGAGAGGGGCAGAGCACCACCCTTCAAGTCCTGCCTCCCAGAGAAGCCACTGAGAGACAGGAGACTAAGGATATGTCTGGGAGTTGGGGGCAGTCTCAGTAGGCCCAGTGTAGCCTTAGAATCTCCCCTTAAGAACCTTATCAGCTGAGCCTGTACTCCTAGCTATTCAGGAGGCTGAGAGCTGAGGATCGCAGTTCAAAGCCAGCCATGGCAAGAAAGTTCATGAGGTTCCTTATCTCTAATGTACTGCCAAAAAGCTGGAAATGGAGCTGTAGCTCAAGTGGTAGAGCGCTAGCCTTGAGTGAAAAAGCTAAGGGACAGTGCTTGACCCCAAGTTCAAGTTCCAGTATTGGCGCATGTGCACGCGCACGTGCACACACACATGCACACCCATGCACAGGCCCCTGTGGCTTTCAGCCCTATCCCCACTGCCCCTCCCTCCAGAGCAGAAACAGTAGCCACCCCTGGCCCCGTGCACCAAGGATAGATGCATTCACAGCACATTTCTGGAAGTGGCTTCAACAGGCGTTGCCATAGTTGAGACTAACCAAGGAGAAAGGAAGTCTTTCAGGGTGGGGGGAAAAGGGGAGAGGCGAGCTCACCCAGCCCCTGCTCTGCTCCTCCAGCTCTTTGCCAATGAGAGCGTGCTGGACCATGTGGGCTACGCCAAGGTGAAGATCACCCTCATCAATGAGAATGACAACCGGCCCATCTTCAGCCAGCCACTGTACAACATCAGCCTGTATGAGAATGTCACCGTGGGGACCTCAGTGCTCACAGTCCTGGTGAGTCTGTATGTCCTTGGGGCCACTAAACTCACAAGGAAGACCCATTCAGGCAGAAGAATTCTCAACTGCTGAACAGTTGGGGAGGAGTGCTCCATGTACCTAGAGATAGTGTTTGTTGGGATGCTGAAGTGTCTGGACTCTCCAGGATGAGGCTCCCTGGCTGGGGCTGCAGTGTGGAAAAAGAGCCTACCTGAAGGATTATGGGATTGGACCCCAGACACTTTGATTTTTCTTCCTTATATCTGTCAGGGACTGGGTCTGGGTAGGCCAGGTACTCCAACTCTAATGGGTAGGTAAGGTAGCATTTCTGATGAGGGCAGTCCTTACTAACTGAGCACTGCAGGTTCCCTGAAGGTATTTAGGCAGCCTTAGCTTTGTTTGGCTGGAACTTGTTCTTTAACAAGGGGACCCTCTCAGTGCCCCTTTATATCAGTTAGTACTCTTGTATGGGAGATATAAAAATCATGAAGGGGTTCAAACCCTCCCCCCACACACACACAAAAAGAAGGAGGCTGGGCTAGGAAAGTGGCTCAGTGGTAGAGTGCTTGCCTTGCATGCATGAGGCCCTAGGTTCGATTCCTCAGCACCACATGAGCAGAAAAAGCCTGAAGTGGCAGTGTGGCTCAAAGTGGTAGAGCACTAGCCTTGAGCTGAAGAGCTGAGGGACAATGCCCAGGCCAGAGTTCAGGCCCCCACGACTGACCAAAAAAAAAAAAAAAAAAGCTCATGCAACAAGAGCATAAAGGATTTCAGGCATGTTTGCATCCAGGTGCTCAATTCAACAGGATTGGTCTCTAGCACCTGACTACTTTCTGTAGAGGCTAAGAGGAACACTAACACATCCACGCTTACTTTTTTTTTTTTTTTTTTTTTTTTTTTTTTTGTCGGTCGTGGGGCTTGAACTCTGGGCCTGGGCGCTGTCCCTCAGCTCTTCAGCTCAAGGAGAGCGCTCTACCACTTGAGCTACAGCGCCACTTCCGGTTTTCTGGTGGTTTATTGGAGATAGGAGTCTCACGGTCTCTCCTGCCCGGGCTGGCTTTGAACCGCTATCCTCAGATCTCAGCCTCCTGAGTAGCTAGGATTACAGGCGTGAGCCACCAGCGCCCAGCTTCCATGCTTACTTTTTACCAGTTGATCAACCCTAGTGTGGTGGGGTGGGGAGTTCCTTTCAATAGTCCAGCCAATGTCCCAGAACTGAGTCTCTGCTTATTTCATCATTCTAGAACTAGCCATCATGATTCTGGTGTTGGGGAAGCCAGGAGTTGGCAGTCAGGCTGAAAATAGAGAAGGAGCATGTATTATGAAATTTGAGTTAGATGCTGAGCTCATGTAGAAGTTGCTCAATAAATCTTTGAGGAATTTAACTCACCAGAGCCTCTCCTTATCCACAGGAGGCCCACAGAGTCCTTGCTACCCTCATTTCTGCCTCCAAGCTGACATTGCCTGCCATACTGGGTCCCCCCACTCCGAAGTGTGTTTACTCTTACAGACAGATGGTGTGGCACTGTGCTGTGCCCCCAGGCCCTTCTGGTTTGACAGTTATTAATATTTCAAACAGATGTTTAGCTAGTCAGGCCGTCAGATGTAAACAGTGAGTTGGCTGCGTCTGTTCTTTCCACCCCCTGCTTCCTAGCCCAGGAGCTCCCCCAGCCTTCTCCAAGGTGCCCCAGCAATATATCAATCACCTGCTGCCTGAAGCCCTGGGACCCTCCTCCCACTTCCCTGGGCCCAGCAGAGGGCGCATGGCAGACACTCAGGGAGAATACACAATCCGGCACTGGAATGTCAGGAGGAAGGCCATCCAGACAGCCCCAGCCTCAGAAGTCTGGCAGAGGATGGAAGGTCCCTGGAGGCCAGGGACTGTGTAGCAAAGAATTCCTGTGTGGAGTCCAGCCTTGGTGGGCATCAAGAGACTCTTGCCTGGAGTTCTCACTCTACAGTCTCGTTCTTATTGTAGGTAGAAGGGCCAGGGACATTTGCAGAGCAGGGTGAGGTTGAAGTATGAACAAAGACACCAGTACAGGGCTGGCACTGAGGAGCAGGCTGAGTGGAGCCCCTCACGCAGGGTTTTATCCTTAGCTGGTGGGGGGACCTGCCTGGCCCTGTCACTAGTCCTGTTTACTCTGGCCCTGTATCCTTCCAGAGCATCTAAACAAGCTTAGCTTCCTCTGGAACTGCCAGATCCTGCCAGCCTCTAGTTGCAGACCTCCTTCACCCAGGCTCTGCTACCTCTCTCCTATCCCCCAGTGCCAGGTTCATGGGACCTTGAAGGTGCAAGGGGGTGCTGTAACAAGTTCTGGTGGGCACTGCGTGTGCCGTGTCCTTCCTTCACTCTGTGCTCCCAGCTTTCATTTCATTTTCCTCATTTAAAAAATGACTCCCTAAGTTGCTGTAGAGAATACAACCACATCCCTGCACACCTTCCACTCCATGGTCATACCTGCCCACCTCCCCTAGGTGCGGCCAGAGCTCCTGGCAAGTGGCTTTTTTTCCTGGCCACATCCTTGCCCCACCCTTGGCCTCTAGCACCACCTGAGCTCCAGCCTTGCCCTGACCCCCAGGTCCTGGCCCCCAAGATTCCCCTCCTCCATCTCAGCCTTCCTGTGCTTAGACCTAGGTCAGCTCCATGTTTCAGCTACCTTTGCTGCAAGAGAGGGGCTGGAGTTGACGCTGCCTGCTCAGGGACTGTGAAATTTCTCCTCCCTGACCTTTTCTGTGATGTTATTTAAATGTTTCATGGGCAGTTGTGTCAGAAAAAAAAATTATGACGAAAATGAAGGTATTTTAATTTGCAGTAAAGGCTGAGCAGAGCCTTCTTCAAGGGGCCTTCCCAACACCCCCGGCACAGCCCTGCCTCTGTGGCTGGTCACCTGTCATGGGGGACCTGGGTATTATGACAGTGGCTAGGAAAAACTGGCTATGGTTGCCAGCCTGGGAATCCCAGTTGGGCTGGAGGCACCAGACTCATTTCCCTGCTCCCAAGACCACCCCCAGCCTAAGTCTGGAGGCCTCTTCAGCCCTCTGTTATTCCAGCATGAGTTGCCACTGGGAGAGAGGAAAGAGGAGGACCTAGAGCCCAACTCTGGTTGCTTGCTTGGTCAGTCCTGCATGACTAGTTCTCTTCTCTGCACCCCACAGTAAAGCAAGGAAGGCAGATTGAAATGTGCCTTTGACTGTCTTGAGACCTCATGTCTAGAATGTTCATACAAGGGGGGCAGGAGATGGCTAGGACAACCTTACAGGACTGGCACACTTGTCCTGCATTTACTGTAACTACCCACCTTACATGCTGCATTTTTTACTTCTTAGAAAGGTACTAGCATGTTCTCACTGTGCAGGTGAGGAAACTGAGTCTGTCTCAGTGAGGTTAACTAACTCTCCTGGGCCCCTTTCCCAAGGCTGGCAGATGGCTGGAATGTACGCAAAGGCCCCTGATCTTGACCATGAACTCACTGGGAGGCCCTAGGTTAGACCGTGTTGGGCAATGGTGAAGACAGAAGCTAGGAAGGACTCTGTAGGGGACTGGCACTGACCCTGTGCCATGCTGGACCCTCCTGGCAGTCAGGTGAATCTATATGTCTAAGGCTAGAACAGTGGAAGTTTTCCCCTGGGTGGGAGACACCTTGCCAGGCATGGATAAGCAGGGTCCCAGGGTCCCTGTCTGATTGCCCTTCACCCTGTTAGCCAAGGGCAAGCTCAGGTCTACCACCGTGGGTCCATGGCAAGCCTGGGCCTTAGTTTCTACCTCTGTAGCCCCAGGGAGGTACCCTACTGGAATCCTACCTGGCAGGACTGTCATCAAAATTGAATTAACTGGTTCAGGAGGACACTCAGCTCAGAGCCTGCTAGGAACACATCAGAAATGTCAGCTGGTCATGCTGGCCCTCAGAGCACCACTGGGGAGTAAGGAAGGGAGCAGGGACACGACCTTTAGAGTTCTGCCCCTCATCTGGCAGCACAGAACATGAGTCCCAGGGCAGTAACTGTGCCAGGCCCTGCCTGGGGTCTCCATTTCTTCCCTGTGTTCCAGAGGACAGTGAGGGGATAGTGCCCTAGCTACCTCCCTCCCATGACCCTCACCTGATACCTCCTTCCATGTAAGGACCCCACCCACTGACCCCTGGAGCTTCTTGTCTGCCTGGTTTCCCCTTCTCTAACCCTTCTAGAAGTATATGAGAGAGTTCCTAACCTTTACCACTCCTGGATCCAAATAACTCTCTTCTTCTTGGTCTCCTGCTCGCCTCAGTGCTGTGTGTCCCTCCCCTTTCCCCCACAGACAGGAAACACCACTGACACCAAAGGGAAAGGAGGTGGGGTGATGTCATTGCCCTGGGCTGGCTCCAGTGGAGGCCAGCTTCAATCCTCTCCATGAGCTCTGAGGGAAGACTTCAAATGTAGCTCTTCCATCAGTTTTCAGGCCGCAGGGCTTGGCTCCTGGCTCTGAGTCTGCCAGGCATCCCCAGCCTGCAGGCTGTGGGAGATCCTGTCCCACTTCATGCTCTTGGAACCCAAGCAATCAAACTTGGACCACAGCCAGGGTCATCTGAAAAAGTCAACCTTGCCTCAATCTCAGGGGAAGCTCCCACCCCGACTCCCCGGTTGTTGTTGTCTCTGACCCCACAAAAGCACAAGGAGTTCTGCATAATCAATGGGACCTCTCTGCTACTACAGTGGACCTCTCTAGAATGAGGGACACCCAGCTTCAAGCCTTGCTTCTGGGGCTGGCTGGCTGTAAGCATGCACAGGGCTGCTCCAGCATTTGCAGTGGGGTTGATGGCAATAATAAAGACTTACCTGTGTTCCAGAGAGATGGGCATTTAAAGCTCAGGGTGCATGGAAGGGCACTGGGTAAGTGACAGCTGTGATTGCTGGCACAGTGATTGTCATTCTCACTCATCACAAAGTCTGTTCCATCCCACTCAGGGGCCAGGCAGCTTCTCAGAGCACTGGCTCCACAGCTTCCCCCCACTTCCCGTCTTCCCCCCTTCCCCCAGTCTTCTGTTCCCACTCCTGACTCCCATTCTCTTTTGGCACAGTGGCTATGAGCTTGCCTGTGCCCAGCCCTGAGTGCCAACACCCGGGCTGTGGCTTCAGGTGGGTCATAAAGCACAGGGAAAGGTATGGTGACTGCAGGAGAGAAGCAGGACTCTTCAGAAAGAGGTAAATGACAGGAGCTGCCTGGTATGGGACCTGGACATAGCTCTGGTGCTCTGCTGCCACCATCTGAAATTTGTACTATATTTTTTGTTTGTTTGTTTGTTTTTATTTGCTTGTTTATTTTGCCAGTCATGGGGCCTGAACTCTGGGCCTTGGGTGCAGTCCCTCAGCTCTTCAGCTCAAGGCTAGCACTCTACCACTTGAGCCACAGCACCACTTCCGGCTTTTTTTTCCTGTTTATTTGGTGTTGAGGAATCGAACCCAGGGCCTCATGCATGTGAGGCAAGCACTCTACCACTGAGCCACCTTCCCAGCCCAAATATGTACTATGTTTTTAAGCAAGGAGCCACTTGTGTGTTGTCTTGGACCTTTCAGCCTTTGTAGCTTGCCCTGGCTTTGGGCTGTTTATAATTCTCAGCTCAAAGAGACTCTGTCTGTGGTTTTCATGGTTCATGCTAGCTCTGAGCACAGGACCAGGCCTTGTGTCCCTACAGAGTTCATTTCCATACCCATTGCTGGGCAAAAAACACCTAAACTCAGCAGCACAAAACCACATTTCCCTACTCATAGATCCAGTGATCAGGAATAGGAAAAAGCCGGGGAGATAGTTGGGTTTTACTGTCCCTCCATCACTGGGTGCCTGGCACAGTGTAGCAGAGCCTGGGCCCCCAGCTACTGACTTCCTGTGTAAGGGACCTCTCTCATCCCCTGTCTTCGTTAAGACTTCCTGCTCAGGAGGTCTCCCAGATGCCTTCTGAGCCCCCTCCCCCGCTCCTGTCAGGCAGGCTCCAGAGCTTCAGACCCTACCTGGCCCAGAAACCAAGATCACCAGATTCTAGGATCCCTGGAGATCCTGGCCCTCCCTAATCCTGGAGGCCCAATTGCAAGATCAAGGCTGTCTCTGCAGGCCAGCAAGTATGTATGGCCTCTACATTGCAGAAAGCTGCTAGGGAGGACTGGCCTTGGGCTTTCCTGGGTGTTCTCAAGACCCTGTGGCCCCAGAAAGTAAGTTGCTCCTTTTCTTTCCGGAACAAGATTGTGCATTGTTTAAAGCAAAGGGCACCTCCATGTACAGCTGCCAAGAGTCGCGGGTGACACAAGACAAGGAAGTCAGAGTCTGTCATATGGGGGTGATTATATGACATGAAGAAACTGAAGATGGTAGGGAACGGGGTGCTAAGGCATTGTATCAATGTCATGGTGGCCAGGTGTCCCACACAGAATCACTATATACATCCCAGAAGGAAGAAGGAGGATCAAGGTCAAGGATCTGGTGGGTAGACACTCAGAGGGCAGGAGGAGGCACAGGAGATCAGAAGGGTCTGTCCTCTTCTACCCAGGGGAGAGGTTTCTAGTGAATCACATGACAGCTCCATAAGTAACAGACCTAGGGGAGGAGGTTGGAAGGTACCAACTGGAAACTGGGAGAGCAGCCGAGGGGCTAGAGGGATGCAAGGCTCCTCCTTCCACCCTGTTCTACTTTCCAAGCCCATGCGGAGGCCTGGGTGCAGGCCAAAGGTGTAGCTTTACTGATCTCCTCCCAGGTCAGCAAAATTCATTATCTGGATTCTCTAGCTGACTGACCAGGTGGCCCAGTGCCTTC
This sequence comes from Dipodomys merriami, assembly GCF_024711535.1. Taxonomy (NCBI): domain Eukaryota; kingdom Metazoa; phylum Chordata; class Mammalia; order Rodentia; family Heteromyidae; genus Dipodomys; species Dipodomys merriami. Next base: position 1,587,643 of record NW_027202715.1, read on the forward strand.
AGTAATTGTGAGAAACATAGTCACCGGCCCAAACTCAAAGAATGGACTTAGAGCTGGGCACCAGTGGTTCTTGCCTTTAACCCTAGCTACTCAGGAGGCTGAGATCTGAGAATTACAGTTCAAAACCAGCCCCGGTAGAAAAGTCCCCATGAAATTCTTATCTCCAATTAACCACTCAAAAACTGGAAGTGGAACTGTGGCTCAAAGAGGTAGAGTGTTAGCCTTGAGTGAAAAATCTCAGTGATCTCGCTCAGGCCCTGAGTTCAAGCTCCATGTCTCGCAAAAGGAAAGGAAAAAGGAGAGGAAAAAGGAAAGGAAAGGAAAGACTTGAGACAGACACCAAGGAGAACAAAAGTGAGACTTGAGATGATTAATGGTAATCATGCGAGACTGGTTGTTTGGTGGGCAAATACTCAGAGAGGATATACCAAACAATATATTCCCCAATTTGAAAGTACCTTTTCTCAGTTTTATTGGGTAGTTTAAAGACTTTCACCTTTGGGGGTTGGTTGAATTTCAGAAGAGGGTATTTTCTTCCTCCTCTCACCACTTGGTTCTCCTGTAGCAGGAAGTTCTTTTGGTTTGTGCATACCGGCACATAATTTTACCGGGGTCCCCTGCTTCCCCTGCTTGTTAAACTCTCCTTCTGATGTCCTATTTGCCTACTTTGTTTATCTTAGGACTCTATGATGGTCCTATCAATCAGTAAGCTGTTAAGTCATCCTATAAGCAACTTTTCACTCAGGGTCAAATGTCTTATCTTGAAAAATGGACTGCCACTGACATGTTTTCTGCAGTCATGTCAAGTGGAAAGGGCCAGCCAGGGGTCCGCAGTCTGCCCTGGAGTCCTGTTCCTCTTCCTATACACAGGCTAGCTTGGGGCAGGTAGCTGGCTACTTGGACTCTGTATAGTGGTCAGCAGGATCCCTGTCTCACCGTGCTATGAAATGACAGAGATCAAGGTCACAGTCCAGGGTTGGCAGATAGCAAGTGCCCCCAAAGTGGTACCAGTGTCTCTGTGCCAGGCCTCCAAGGCTACGTATGGCTTTCTAGAACAGCCCTCCCTCTCCCTGCCTCTGATGCTGTTGCTTCTACCATTATGTAATGCTGGTGACAGAAATTGCCAATATGAATTATTAGTGAGCCTGAGAGATGATAACACGGCCCAATGGCTAGGCCCCATCTGGATACTTCAGCTACCCAACAAAGGGCAATGGGGCAGTTAAAGGTAAGGAAACCTAGTAGCTTGGGCTAAGACCACCAGAAGCTGTACTGGCCAGAGATGGAGGGGCTCTTCTCCTCCCTCCCAGATTCTCCACCCCCACCTGGCCTCTCGCCCCACCCCTCCTGACACCTCTCACCACTGGCATCTTAATTGATCTCATTGTTCTCAAACCCCTTGAGACCGGAGACTCCAGCTGTGCTTAAACAGAACAAAATCTCTTCCAATTTCCCCACCGTTTAAAAGAAAATTGAATTCTTTATCTGCAGCCTGGGAAGAGGAGGGGGGAGAGGGAGGAAGGAAAGGAAAAAGGAAGGGGAGAGAAAAAGGGGGTTGGGGTTGGACAGTAAATAGTAGGTCACCCAGCCCTGTTCCTAAGTCTGCCTGGAAGGTCTTTGTGAACACAGCTTCCCTCATTTTGGGGTGCTTGAAGCTGTCCTTCTGGGGCTCTTAAGTGTGCTTTGGGCTCATCTCTGGTCTGATGGGCTGGGGTGCAGGGGTAGGGGGAAGCTGGGAGGAGGCTGAGCTGTTGACAGTGATTGACAGGTCAGAGTTCCTCTGTCTGTCAGGCCTCAGTGCTCCTACCAGTGTTTATCTCCTTAATCTAAATATCAATTGTAAAGGTGAAATGGGATGGAATGAGAGGCAGGACAGGTACTAAAGAGACTTTTCCCACCTCTTCCCTGGGCTTCTGGGAGGAGCAACTCAGGGCTCTTAGGGTACCAGGGGGAGTGACAGGGGTGGAGGAAGAAGCCAGCCAAAGGGGCCTGGGCAGATCTCTGTGTCTGGGTGCTGAACATCTCTGCCCAGAACCAAATTGTCGTGGGCCTTGTGTAAGGCCTGACAGCTTTCAGTGCACTGATTTTTGGCAAATTGAGATCAAAAGCCCCATTGCTGTGGGCTTTGAAGTGCTCCACAGTCTCTGTCATTAGTGTCCTGGCATCCACCAAACCTGATGAGGGGAGGCTGTGTGTGTTGCTGACCTCTGCCCTTCACAAAAGCAAGAGGACAGGTGGTAACATCAAGAGGAGGCACGGGAAGCCTTGGGCACTTCATAGCATGGTGCATATAAATCCTCTGTACCCATTGCAAAGAAGCAATAGGCACAGGGAAGTCATTAGCCTGCCCAGCCAGGCCCAGTCTACTACTGAGTGGCCACAACAGGATTCCAACCAAGTCTGTCTTAACGCCAAGCCCCTGCCCTGTCCCCACCCCCTCCGATGATGGAAAGCTAGATTCCCAACCAAGCAAAACTCTAGACTCCTGATAGAATCAGCCATCAACCAGGGTCCAGCAAGGCAAGGTGACCTTGAGCAGATCCAGGCTCCAGGGCCCTCCCTCAGTGTCCTCATCTGATAAATGAAAGGATTGCTGGATGCTCTCCTGGGCCCCCTGTGCTAACAACATGTGACCACCTGCCCCCAGAGAGTCCCCTCCTGAGCTGAGAGCAGTGACTCCCTGTATTTCTAGCCTGTCAGAAGTCACCCTTCCGTAAGTTGGCTGCTGATTGCTCTGCTCAGGCAATTGCTCAGAGGACGCCAGAGCGAAGAAAATAGAACCCTTGGGCAAGGGGACAATGGGTAGCTATATGAGTGTCCAGTGCCAGAGTGAGTTCATAAATGCTGCAAACCACAGGCCTGTACAAAGGCCACCTGTACTAGCTAAAGCTGGGGTAACAGGGGAGCAAGGGCCAGGAGTAGCTATCAGGACCTTGGCCCAAGTTTATACATGGAAGAGCTGGAGGAAAAGCTGCAGAGCTGGTGAAAAGCCCACAGGGGTTCCAGGGAAACTGACCTGTGAGCCTAGAAGTGGCATAACCTGACCATGCAGTCCTTGCAGGACAGCTTGGGAGCTGAGCTTCCTATATGCTTACCTGCTTATTTGGTGTCTTTTTTTTTTTGGGGTCCGGTCATGGGGCCTGAACTCTGGGCCTGGGCGCTGTCCCTCAGCTCTTCAGCTCAAGGCTAGTGCTCTACCACTTGAGCCACAGCGCCACTTCCGGCTTTTTTCTTATGTGGTGCTGAGGAATCGAACCCAGGGCCTCGAGCATCCAAGGCAAGTGCTCTACCACTGAGCCACCTTCCCAGCCCTTATTTGGTGTCTTTTAAAGTGGTTTTTTTGTCATTGTTGTTGTTTTCTGGTGCCAGTGTTGGGGTTTGAACTCAGGGCCTAAATGCTGCCCTAAGTGCTGCTCAAAGCTAGCACTCTATCATTTAAGCCACTACTCCACTTATAGCTGTTTTATTTTGATGGTTAACTGGAGATGAATCTCATGTACTTTCCTGCCTGAGCTGGCCTCAAACGGCCTCAGATCTCAGCCTCCTGAGTATCTAGGATTACAGACTTGAGCCACAGGCACCAGGCTTTCAAACTTAAAGAAAAAAAAAAAGCATACTTCATGGTAAAGCCTACATTTAACTTCATGATTCTTCCAAGACACCTTCACATGTAAAACCACATATATCTAGAACAAAATTTCTTCCCATCTTCATGCAGTAATATTTCCCAGCATATGTGGATAAGGCTGAGTTGTGAGGATCACAGTCAGCCTGGGTAGGAAGGTCTGTGAGACTCTTATCTCCAATAAACTACTAAAAAAACTAAAAGTAGAACTGTGGTTCAATTGGTAGAGCATTAGCTTTTAGCAAAATAAGCTCTGGGATGGCACTCAGGCCCTGAGTTCTAGCTCCAGAACTGGCACAAAAACAAAGAGCTTGGCTCCTTTTCCTTTCTTCCACTGATATGTTGCCTTTATCTTTATGGTCCAAAATGGTTGCTAAAACCCCAGCTATCACACTCATATTTCAAGCTACAGGATAGAAGAAAGGAAAGAGAAGGACCTTTCCCTTCCCTATGAAGGTAGTATCCTGAAAGTACCATATAAACATCTCCTTTCCTCTTACTGGCTTTATTGATCTTGTGGCCAGGCTTAGCTGCAAAGGAGATTGGGGAATGTAGTACTTTAGCCAAGTAGCATTGTACTCACTTAAAGATCATGGATTTCTATTAATTTGAGGAAGAGAAGGGAGAATCAGTTTTCGCCAAATAACCTGTGTGCCCCAGTTTCCTCTCCTGGAGAATGGTAATAACAATGGTTTCTTATAGATCTCTTGTGGGGATTCAACAAGATAATACATGTAAAGTGCTTAGTATAGTATCTGATACAGGAAGTACTAAACAATGACAGGCACCAACATTCAGTGCCCAGTCCCACATTAAGCATTTTCTGTATGTGTTATCTCATTGAATCATAATGACAACCTGGTAAGGTCCAAATGAGCCTCAGTGTTTTATAGATGAGATTCAGAGAAGACAGCTGGGTACCAGATGACATACCAGTGGCAGGGCCAGAGCCCCTGTCTCCAAGATGCCTCCCTGAGTGAGGCAATACAGCCTCCTGGTAGAGATCAAACTCCTCCCTGCAAGCCTGGCAAAGCTGTGGGGGCCACAGGATGACAGTATCATCTGATAAGACAGCTAATATCATCTGATAAGACAGTATCATTTGATAAGACAGACACCTGCAAAGGTGCCCCTACCTAGCACCCCATCTAGAAGAGAAACCAGGACAAAAGCTCCCACTGTAATAAAGAGCTATAAAACAAACATCAAAAGATGGAAATTGCCAGGCACTGGTGGCTCACACCTGTATCCTTGCTACTCAGGAGGCTGAGATCTGAGGATTGTGGTTCTAATCCAGCTTGGACAGCCTGGGCAGCTGGGCAGAGTCTGTGAGACTCTTATCTCCCATCAATCACCAGAAAACCAGAAATGGAACTGTGGCTCCAAGTGGTAGAGTACTAGCCTTGAGCAATAAAGCTTAGGGACAGTGCCCAGGCCCTGAGTTCAAGCTCCACAACTAACTTTAAAAAGAGGGGGGGAGGGAAGGAGGGAGAGAGAAAGGGAGAGAGAGAGAGAGAGAGAGAGAGAGAGAGAGAGAGAGAGAATCTGTGACTCATTGATTAGCCCTTGGCCCCCTTTTCTCTGCAAGCCTCTGACCCCTCCCTCCACCTTCCACTTGTTGGGCACAGTGAGGACAGTGAACTTAAAACTTAAACATAAGATCTCCAGTCTGTGAAGACACCCTGACTGCTGGCAATGAGGTAGTCAGAAAGCAAGAGGACCTGAAGGCCAGGGCACTGGCTGCGGCTCTTCTCTATCCCTCCAATCACAGTAGACTCTTATCCCATGTGGCCCTGGGTTGCAGGGCCTCAGTTAAAAGGGCTGGGGCTACAGCCCTTTGCTGGGCTCAAAGATCATGGGTGATTTATACTTCCTGCAACAGACTTTGACCTTAATTTCTTCTGTCATGTGGGGCTGTAAAATTCATTAGGGACCCTCGGGCAGAGTGATGGAGATGTCAAGCGGGCAATCGTGTGGGTATTTAATCTATCAGATGTGTGGCTTGCCATTTAGGGAGACAACAAGAGAATGTGGAATCAATACGGTTCATTAGCGAGCAGTATGGGGGCCTAATCAGAGCCCACCAATGACAGCAGGTGGGAGGGGCGTGCCACCCAGCCACCAAGTCACCTTGGAGTGAGGGCATATCCCTGGAGCATGGGCTGTGACCAACTCCCTTCCCCCAACTAGACTTGGAGTTGTCTGTCACTTCTATAGCTCCCTTCTCCACCACCCCCAGGAGAGGCAAAGCCTGGACTACCTAATGCTCTGATAGGGCAGCTGCAACGGTGTGGGGGAGGTATTCCCAGCCCTGTCATGGATGCACCCCCGGGGGGTTGATTGTACTGTCTTCTCTGTCTTCCATCTCCTGAGCACAGAAGTTCCCACTTAACTGAACTTTAGACACATGTCCATCCCCACAGCTCACAGTTCTGGCAGCCTCCCCTCTGCCTCCTCTGCTGTAATCCCAGCTTGATAACTGGCCCAGAGAGACCCCCAAGTCCTGATTGTGCATGTCTAGCTCACTCCCAGCCAGCTACCCTCCCTCCTTCCACATTCTTAGGAAAATGGGTTTTGGCATCCTGAGTTTGCTTTGTTTAGTGATGATCAGATGTGATTTTTTTTTTAAGTAATTCAGTGGAGTCTTCTGTCAGCCCAAGGGCATGAGAAAAGGAGAGTAGAAAGATTGGAGTGAGGCTTTTTTTTTTCTTTTCTCTCTTTGCTGTGTGTGTATGCCTGTAGTCACTAGATCACTGGCCGTGAGACCCTCAGCCACTGGTAACTGTGGGCTCTAAAAAGCAGTCATGTCCCTCATCTGGCCTGAGGGCTGTCCTAAGTCTACTTCTAGAAACAGAACCTTAGGACTGGAGGGGAGGAGTTTGTTTCACAGATGATCCCAGAAACACACATGGCAGAGAGGGGCAGGAGGCACTATGAAGCTCAGCAGCACTGTGGGTAGAAAAGAAATGATGAGCTCAGATCCATGGGGCAGGTGATCTGGAAGCTTGGGAGTAAGGAGACTGGGGATCTGATGCCTGGCCCTCAACAACAAGGTGGATCTGCATCATTCCAGCTGCTTCCCCAAGACAAAGGCAGAGAGACACAGGTCCTCACAGTAAAGCAGCATCCCTGCCCCCTTACACACCCCCCGCCCCGCCCCGGGCCTCATCTAGAGATGAGCTCACCTTAATTGTGGATTAGCCAAAAACATGAAGTTTTGACTAAGCATAGTCAGAGAACAATATTTTTTTTCTTTTAAATGAAAAGAAATTTCAGCCAGATGCTGGTGACTCACACTTATAATCTTAGCTATTTAAGAGGCTGAGATCTGAGAATTGTGGTTCAAAACCAGCCCAGGGAAGGAAAATCTGTGACTCTTATCTCCAATTAATTAACTAGCAAAAAGCCAGAAATGGAACTGTGGCTGAAGTGGTAAAGGGCTAGCCTTGAGAGAAGAAGCTAAGTAAAGACTCCCAGGCCCCAAGTTCAAGCCCCACAACCAAATGACTAAATAAATAAATACCTACAACAACAAAAAGTAGACAGAACACCTTAGGAAAAAAAAAGTCCATGTTTCTCTATCTGCCTTCATGTCTAACCTAAAACAGAATCTTAGGACCACTGTTTGATTGCAAGTCTGTTGCTTAGCATTTCTGAGCTAAAACCAGGACAGCATTAGTTCCTATCTTGTAGAGCAGGAGTGGTCACTCTATGGACCTTTCTCAGAATAGTACCTGGTCTCAGAGGGTGTAACACTGTTACTAATACTGCAGTTATTGGCTTCTCATCTATGAGGGAAGTTGTCTTGTTGGTTATTTTAAAGATGAAGGTCAAGATTAAGGCTAGGCGCCATGCATAGTGTCAGGCCCATTGCCATGCAAGGGTGTGGATTCATTATCCCTGCCTCTGAGGCAGCCCCATGCCTTCCCCCAGCCCTTACTCCAGCAAGGTAAGAGGCCCTGGGGACTCCCAGGCTACTCCTGTTCACCCTGACAGCCTTTGACATGGCATAATTGCTTCCCCTCTACAACTCCTTTAAGCATGGAGCTGCTAGCCAGAGCAATTTGCTCCCCATCAATTTTTATTTCCAGGTTTTAAAGCAAAATAAAGGGAAGTAAAGAAAAGGGGATACAGGCGCCCAAGAACAACACTCTGTCCACAAAAACAAAGGAGCTGGAACCCTGTGCCCTGTGAGCACCTGCCAGCCTTCCACCTCTTCCCTACTGCAAGACTGACATGTTAATAAAGGGGATTGAGCTGGCTTCCCTGGAATCCAGCTCCTGCTCCTGCAGAGTGTGTACCACCTCCCCTTCACCTTGACCTGGCCATTGCTGCCATAGCCCAGGCTGATGGACGGGGAGGGAGGTGCTGAGCCAGAGCTCTCAGTGGTGAGAGCATGAGATCATGATGGGAGCAGGAATCAGTGCTAGCTTGCCTTGAGCTGGCCCCTGTGTACTAGGCACAGTGTAGAGCACTGACCATGCATAAGGTGGCAGTGGCTGTTTTGTTTCATATATAGGGAAAATGAGACTCAGCATGGAAGTCACTATAGTGGTTCTCCCTCCCTTCTCTCCTCCCCCACCTCTCTGTATGCATATGTGCCACTACTGGGGGCCTGGTTACTATCTCTTAGCTTTTTCACTCAAGGCTGGTGCTCTACCATTTGTGCCACAGCTCCACTTCCAGCATCTTTTTTGGTCAGTCGTGGGGTTTGAACTCAGAGCCTGGGTGTTGTTCCTGAGCCTTTTTGCTCAAAACTAGTGCTCTACCACTTTGAGCTATAGCTCCACTTCTGATTTTCTGGTAGTTAAAGAGATAAGAGTCTCATGACACTTCCTACCCAGGCTAGCTTTGAACTGTGATCCTCAGATCTCAGCCTCCTGAGTAGATAGGATTACAGGCATAAGCCACCAGTGCCTGGCTTTACTTCTAGCTTTTTGATGATTAATTGCAGATAAGAGGCTCACAGACTTTCCTGCCCCAGCTGGTTTCCAACCTTAATCTGTTAGGTTTTTAAAAAGAGGTAGCCAAGTAAGAACAGCACCAAGCATGTGGTATTCAGGTAAGGGGTAGGTTTATTCATCGTTCCGTGGCCCTCCACGCGGCTGGGAAAGGCCTGGGAAAGACCTGAGAAAGAGCTGGGAAAGAGCTGGGGAAAAGAAAGAGCTGAGAAATCTAGAGAGCTGGGAAAGAGAGCATCTGGGCCTGTGCTAGGCCTTATTTAGGGTATGGGTGGAGAAAGGTGTGGCCACATCAAATTCAGATGTGACCTCAGCGGATGCAGATGTGACCTCTTCCAAGTGTGCCAGTTGCCTAGGTAACGCAGGTACTGGGTGGAGACTTTGCTGCAAGGAGGGTGGAGTCTGCTCGCCTTCCAGGAGCTGACTTTACATAATCCTCAAATCTCAGCCTTCTGAGTAGCTAGGGTTACAGGCTCTCTTACTGATCTCTTTCTTTGCCTTCTTTCTATTACATCTACCTATCACCCCTCTGACTTTCTTTCCTCCAGAGAAGCTCATCCACTCAGGATTTGAGACATCCTGGCTTCTCTCTGAGAAAAGGGACTGCCTAACCATCACTTACAACCTCACGTCTTCCATTCCCTGGGCTGGTGTTTGTGAAAGACCATTTTTCCTGCCAGATACTAGGTCCCTCTGCTGGGGACCCTGGGGAGAAGGCAAGCTCCATTTCTGCCATCAGAAAGCCTTTATCCTATTAGAGAATGAGACCAAGCAACATTGGATCAGTCCCTTCTGCCAGAACCATGCCTTCTACCACATCTGTCCACTGCCAAGACCTACCAGCTCCCCAGAATCCAGCCACTTCCTGGCCAACCTGATCCCAGCCTGCTGTCTCTCACCACTGCCTGTGTGGTCCTCTCTCAGCTTCTGCTTGGGCCTCAGGAGTAGACTCCTATGTTTGCAGTTAGCAAGAGTTTTCACAATAGAAACACTTTACAGGAATGAGGAAGCAGTCCCCAGGAGGGCTCGTGAAGTGTCCTCCCAGCAGCAGGCACTGCTAGTGCCAAGATAAGAAAGCAGGACCCAGCTTGGCCTAGGAGGAGCCTGAGGACTGAGTGGAGGATGAGGACATGCAGGAGAGGAGAGTATTGAGTGGAAGGTAGACTGCTGGCACCAGGCAGGACAGAAACAGGCAGGTAGCTCAGAAAGCTGAGCAGCACACAGACCCTGGCTCAGATTGGACCCAACTCTATAAGTGAGTGCTGAGGACAAAGCTTGGTCCACAACTCAGATCTTTCTCCAGTGATATTTTTGTGACTCTACACGGAGTCACAGAATCCTTTTTGAGATCCTTGTACCTAGTTTTACACCAGACCTTAGAGACTATTTCTCACCCAGAAAGAATGCAGCAAGGATAGCATAGATACTTGAACATGAGCTCCTCATGCATTTGGTTATCAGGAAGACTGGACAGAAAGTCCTCTAGAGGCTTTCTCTGTGCTTGGTTCTGTGATTGATTAGTAATGTCTGCCATGGGCACAGATGATGATGTAGGTTAGTAGCTGTCCATTCCAGGTTCTCATTGGGCCAAAAGGCAGAAAGACTCCTTCCTTCCCTTTTCTCTGCACTCCCCACCAGAGTTGGGTCCCCATTTTCCTAACCACCTTTTCACTTGATTCTTGTACTCTACCTTGTGCTCTGAACCTCCAATAATGGACTCCCCAGTGGAAGACCTCCACATGATTAGAAGGTTTAGACCAGGCATCTAGGTTTTCCTGAATGTGCCTCTCTCCTTATGCTCCACAGACTCCCATCATTTCTCCTAGAACCTATGCTCACTTCCTGGTATCCTTGACATCCAAATAATTTGCCTTTCTTCTCTAGCACAAAGCCTCCACCACGAGTTACTCCTCTCTCAGGAGCATGGCCACCTCCAGGAACACTTGTAAAGATACTCAGAGTAGCAACATCCTGCCACATTTGCCCTTGGTCCCTTTAATGCCCACCATGTTCCCTACCCAGCTTTCTTCAGGGTTATGGGGAGATCTTCCTCCATGCAACAGGCAGAAAAGTGTGGGTAGTCTGGGTGTTTTGTAGCCTTTGGCTTCAACCTTGTGTTCGAGAAGGAAGCTTCAGTTGTGTATGTACCATGGGTGTGTGGAAGGGCACAGAAGCCCTCTATGCTACCAGGCCCCTCTGGCCAAATCCCCCCTGCTTTCCACTGGCTGGTCTGGGCCTCCCAGACCTTGCCTGTATACTGTGACTCTCATGCAGTTTCGGGAGTTACTTAGAGGGGCTCTGTGATGATAAATGTGGAAAACATTTCCTGCGCTGCACTGGGGCTTTGTGGAACTGTTTAAAAATGCATTCTTCCATGTAAATTTCTGCTCCATCAATCCTTATGACATGTCAAACATTGCTATTGTTTCCTGAACAAATTGTACCGTGTGCCCTTCTCTGCAGATTTGTGCATGGGAGCAGAACTACTTGCCCACCGCCTGCCACATTGCTGGGACCTGGGGCTGCTAGGGGGAGTGGAGGCAGCTAGGCAGCTGGGCCCGCCTTGCTTCAGAGCAAAAGCTCCTATGCACAGGGTGTTTGGGAAAGCATGCATGACCAGGATGCCGGTGCTAGCAGGAAGTGACTGAACATGCACCTGCTAGCCTGCTTTGCCTGTGGGAGAGACACCCAGATGGCTGGAAGGTGCAGTGGGGAGGGGACTGCAGGGCCCGTGTGTGTGTGTGTGTGTGTGTGTGTGTGTGTGTGTGTGTGTGTGTGTGTGTGTGTGTGTGTGTGTGTGTGTGAGATGGGAGGACCTCTGGGTATAACCTGCTTGAGCCACGCAGAGATAAAGGTAAGATATGTGAGGAGAAGATGGGGTACAGGGGGTATTGGGGGGACTGTGTGAGATCTACAGAGAAAGGGTACATGTGTGAAGAGGCAGGAGTGGGTGAGGGTGCAAGATGAGAGAAGGCATGGAACAAATCTATCAGGCTCCAAGAAATGAGGACGTCTTGGCTTAGTGAAACAGCAGGACTTCTTTTCCAATGGGGAAGGGGTCAGCCATCTACCATCCACACATAGCAGCATCCAGAGGGGCTGTTTTGGGAGAAAGACCAGTGAAGACAGGGGTCTGAGGCCTATATGAGGAGGTGGACGGGAAGCATAGGGAAACACAGGGACAGGCATGCAGTCAGATACCTTGGGGGCAGATGAATGGGGGTGTGTGTGTGGCAGGTGGTGACTACTTATGGCAAAGACCAGCTGGGCAAGAGGAAGCTCACCAGAAAGGGACTGAGCTGGGAGGATCTGACCCCTGTTGGCATGGTGGGTCCTTGGAAGTAGGCATGGATGTTGACACAAGTGTCAGCGAGCAGGAGCTGTGCCAGTCAGTGTCTGGGCCCATGGGATGCAGACAGACCTGGATGCTTAGGAGCTGGGTAATTCACCACAGACAGGTGGAAAGATACCTGTAGCTGGCTGGGCTGCCCAGACCTTCAGCAGACACTGGTAGACCAAGGCCAAGCATAGGCAGGGGCTAGGGACCTTGTTTTTTTGTTTTTGTTTCTGTTTCTGTTTCTGTTTTTGTTTTTGTTTTTTTTGGGGGGGGTCTGTGGGAGGTGCCCATTTGGATATTAGAGGGCCTGGAGGCTACATCCTGGACATACCCCTCCCTGTATGTTGAGTGGCTCAGCCAATTGCTTGGAGCCCCACCCTCTCCTGGAAGAAGTAGGAGGCAGAGCCATTGGGAAAGCAAAAAGACTTCTGCTTTTGGGAGCCATTCCAGCTTCTCCAGGATAGGAGTACCTCAGATCCCACAACTGAGCCATAAAACTGCAAGAAAACCCCTTTCCCCGGCCCCATCTACAGACAGAACACAGGAAGGGAACGGTTAAAAGGATAAATTGGGTTTATGTCCCAGTGCTGTGGCTGCTGTTGGACTTTGGGTCAAGTGATTGACCTCTCTGAGCCCAAGTTCCCTTTTTCACCTGTAGAGTGGAGAAAATACAGATGTGGCTATTGAGAGGACAGAGAGAAATAAAGCACCAGAAATGCTTGACAAATTTTGTGGCCTGCAGTGAATTTCTCGGAACCAAAAAAAGCAAGGGGCAGCCTTTTACCTCCTGCTCCCTGTAGTCTGCAGGGATGTTGGGTGTTCTGACTTGAGCCTGACCAATCTGGGGAAGGGCCATTCCCTCACCACAGGCGTGGCTGTCACCTTGTCCTAACCTTTGGAATTTTCTCCCCATGTGTATTTATTTTTCCTCCTTCTGTCAGCAGAAGAAAATTACACTTCGGCAGGCATTGTCCATCACGGAAATAAGCACTGTGGACACAATTATAAAGTCCAAATGAGGGACCTCGTTTTTGTGGTAATGCTAGCATTGGGCCATCAGAGGGAGGGAGGCCTTATAAATAAGGGCTCAGTAGTACCAGTCCTAGCTTCGTCCTCTCCCCATGCACCCATAGCAGGGACAGGCAGTGATCAAGAAGACATGTGCTGATGGCGGGGACAGCCACTGACCTGCTCACAGGTCTTCGTGGGCTTGGAGAGACAGAGATATCCTGGGCTCCCAGGCCTCGGTACCCAGCAGTGACTGTTCTGTAGAGAAACACCTTGCCAAAGAGCCTTACCCCGCTGCCTTCAAGCCTGTCTGCTTTGTCTCTCTTGTGACTCTCACCACTGCCATGGTCTAAGTTCTCTCTCTCTCTCTCTCTCTCTCTCTCTCTCTCTCTCTCTCTCTCTCTCTCTCTCTCTCTCTCTCTCTCTCTACCTCCCTCCTTCCCTGCCTCCTCCTCCCTCTTCCTCCCTCTCTCCCTCCCCGTCTCTCTCTCTCTCCACCATTGTCTGGCTCCCCTGTTCCAGTGGTAGGTCATCTGCCAGTAACCATTTGTCATGCTTATGGTGATCACTTTGGTGCCTGGTCCATTAGCTGGCACACTGGAAAAGCTCAAAAAATAACTATTGAATCTGTGACTGAGTGAGAGTGGTCAGGTCTCTGTCAGGAAGGAAGATTTCAGGTATGGCAGGCATCTTCCATCTGCCCCTCCATTGCTCTATATTCTTTTCCTCCTAGGACCAATGGGTGAGTCCCTTCTCCTGCCTCCAGCTTTGGGCCAGCAGGGCTCTGTCCAAGGTCAGAGCCTTGGATGTTTTAGGAGCCCCAGCTGGCCCCATTAGCTGTCTACAAGTCCCATTAGCTGCTTGATACCCACCGTAGCATCTGCTGATGGCAGCAGCCCCACATGAGGAAGGTCATGCTGGCCTCCTCTGTGCCAGCTGATAGTGAGAATCATAGATTTTACTCAGTTTGGTCAAAATTGTGAGTCTTGTCGGATGCTGATGGCTTACCCTATAATCCAAGCTACTCAGGAGGCTGGAATCTGAAGATTAAGGTTCAAAGCCAGTTCAGGCAGGAAAGTCCTACCAGGCTCTTATCTCCAATTAACCAACAAAAAGCCCTAAGCTGAGCTGTATCTCAAGTGGTAGAGTGCCAGCCTCAAGTGAAAAAGCCAAGAGCTTGAGACCCAGAGTTCAAGCCTCAGGACTGCCACACCAAAAAGAAAAGGTTGTGAGGACACACAAATAAGTTAGACGGATTCCTTCTTCAGCAGGAGGGAAGTAGGGAACAAACAGCAGTCCTCATGAACCCTAACTGTGCTGAGTGTTCTGCAGGAGGTGTGGCCAGGAACTCTTAGGTCATGACCAGTGGACAATCAAGGAGCCACTTAAGGCAGGGGGAGTTCGGGGCTGTAGTCAGAGTTTGGACAGGGATGGGTAACCAGCAGTGAGAGAGCAGGTTAAAGAGCATCCAAGAAGAAGTGGATACAAGAAAACAAAGGCCTAGCCAGGCACCAGTGTCTCACGCCTGAAATCCTAGCTATTCAGGAGGCTGAGATCTGAGGATCACGGTTCAAAACCAGCCTGGGCAGGAAAGACCATGAGACTCTTATCTCCAATAAACTGGAAGTGGTGCTGTGGCTCAAGTGGTAGAGCTAGCTTTGAGCTGAAACGCTGAGGGATAGCACTCAGGCCCAGAGTTTAAGCCCCATGACCGACAAAAAAAAAAAAAAAGAAAAGAATACAAAGGCCTGGGGTTGGAGCTGTGGCCCAGTTGGTAGAACACTAGCCAGTGAATGAAAGAAAGCATCAGATACCTAGTTCAAGTTCAAGTCTTGAACGAAAAAAGAATACAAAGGCTTGACACCAGGGTCTAAATCTGGAATTAATCCAGCAGGAATGTGGGTTATTTTTCAGGGATGGGGTGTTTTTGTTTTTAGTTTGTATTAGTTCAAGCAGAGCTTGAACTTAGGGCCTTTCTGATCCTGCTCACTTGCCCCTCCTCCAGTCCAACATTTTACTGATTAATTAGAAATGGAATTTCAAGACTTTTCTGCCCAAACTGGCTTCTAACCTTGATCCTCTAGCTCTCAGCCTCCTAAATAGGTACGGATTGATTACAGGTTTGAGCCAGCAGTGCCTGGCTGCCATTTTCGAGCAGAGGACAACAATCACATTCGCCATTGGTTTTGATTTCTTGTCCCTGAGCCTCTTAGAAGAGCTTTTGATGACTGGTGAAGAGCAGAGTCTGAGGCAGACAGGGTAGAATGGTGGCAGACATATGCTCCGGGGACAGGAGCCTGAGCACAGTTGAGATGCTTGCCTGGAACCCTGATTCAGCATTTCGTAGAGTCGTCAAGTTCAGTACAAACCACCCAGCATGGCTAACTGGGCATCCCTTCCTTCATCTGCCCGGCCAAGAGACTCCAGGAGCCCCTGAAGGGACCAGGAGCTCATTACCCATGCATGGTTGGTGGCATGAAGAAGGTATTTGTTCTGTAGTCACAAGCCCTTGACAACTCATGTTTACCTATCTTGTGTGGGCCTCTATCACTCAGTGTGGCTGTGGGGCTTTCGAGTGGCTGCTGTGAGCAAGTTTGGGGGAAAAATGTTTGCAAGTTGTCATAACAAGCAGGGAGTCTGGGCACTGCTGCCAGGATGGGCAGGGTGTTGGTTGGCAGTGGAGTGGCCAGGTGGACCATACGTGCGGTATTTGCTCTGAGTACTTATCTGCCATGCAGATGTGGGTGCAAATGCAGATGTGGAGGGCGTATTTAGTGCCTAGCCACTCCCTTTACTAGCTTTGAGTTCTCAACCTAGCCTCAGGGACTCCCAGAGGAGCTAAGGCAATATTGAACGTGTACAGGATGGACTCTAGCCCCAGCTTGAGTGGGGGAGGGTGCTTAGGAAGGGGGTGAGCCAGGCAAGAGAGGGGACCGGGATTCACAGAAGTGAGCCGTATGGTCAGAGTTGTCCTGGGCATAGTGTATGGTCCAAGTCTGGGCCCAGGGTGAGCCTGGAGATAACCACAGAGTTTGAGAAGGCATGAACAGGGGGAGGAACTGTCTTTGAGGGCAGATTTGGTGCCTCATCTCCTGCCCAGCCTGCCCAGCTCAGCCCTGGCTGTCAGCACCTGCTGCCCACCCCCATGTAGAGCACAAAGGCAGCTTAACTGGCCCTCCTCTGCTTCGTGCACTTGAGAAATGAAAGCTCCCTGACTCCTTGTTACCAGGTATACATATTTCATGTGGTCATTAGCTGGTGGCACTTAAGGACTCACAAATCTTCCCTGAGTGGGCAGTGAGAAGCCCCCAGGGACAGGGCTTGCTGTGGGGCCATCCCTGTGCGCGGCCAACCTGGAGAAGGGAGGGCAGGCATGGGGGGCGGGCAGAAGGAGGGAGGAAGGGGAGAAGCCAGCATCTGCTCTAAAACAGTCTCCCAAGGCTTGACACCCGGATCATGGGGGCCTGGGTCTCAGCTCCCTTGAGCCCCAGAATAAGGGGACTGCTGGGCACCCTCAGGGGTGCCTGCCAGTCTGAGCACAGTTCTGTGGGAAGGCCAACTATGAAGGGCAGGAACCCTTGTGTTTGGCTAGCTCTCCACTTTGGCTTGTCCCCTCCTTCAGATTCTTCTCTTCCTTACTTTTTATCACTTCATTTTCCCTTTCCACAAACCCTTCTTTCTAGATTTTGCTCATTCTTTTCTTTTTCAGGGATTGAGGGAGCACATACTATATGCCAGGCATTGTCTCTGCCCAGCAGCATCCCAACAGGTGGCCACTCAGCCCTCGAGCTTCCCCAGCCCTTCCTTTTGACAGAGAAGGGCACAGAGGCCTGAGGACCTGCTTTTGCTCACACCATGGCCTGGCTGGTGACAATGGCCTGGAACTGGGATCTGTACCCAAAACTGGCTCTGCACCATGGAAGCACAATATGGTAGCTATGAGCTCTTCCTCCAGAATGAGTCATGGTTATTATGTCCTAATGCTATGTGTGCTCTGTCTGTAGAGCCCACACCTGGTGTTCTTTCCCCCTTCCTGTATGACCCTGGATGGGAAGAAGGAAAGGTCATGGGCAGGACCTTTGGTCTCCCCTCCTCTGGAATACCCAGGCTCCTTACCATGGTTTAGAGGCCAAGCACCATGATAGGCAGCCAAGGATCAAATCAGCTCTGATCCCTTTCTAGTTGTGGTCCCTCACTATTTCAGTTTCCCTGTCTGTAAGTGGGAGGTGGTCGACATAACTGATCCTCCCTCCCGGGGTTGGGGTAAGGATGGAGAGATAATATGTGCACAGTGCTCAAATGACAAAGTGCAGTTGTAAGGAGGGTATCTGAGTCAGGGGAGGCCCGCCAGGGGGCTAGCAGTGGGCTGCATCAATCCCACTTATCTAGCCTGCCCCCAGTAAGCCAGGATAACTGAGCCTGGCCAGGCTGGGGTGAGGATGGAAGTCAGGCATTTACAGGAGGCAGAGCTCCTGGAAATGGCACCTTTATGAATAGCCACATTTTCTGGTTAACTAAGGTCTTAATTCTTTGAGTATAAACATATTTTTCATTTCATTCATTTGGGATAGAAAGATATTATTCACAGGTCTGCCTTCCAGAACTGAATATACTGAACACGAATTAACTTTCTCATGAAAATTCAGGTTTATTATAAAGAACATAGAATTTAATAGATTTCATAGAATCTAAGAGCTTGCTTTGAAGGGGACCTCAGAAAATACCAAGTAGAAGAAAGGTATTAAAATATATTTTTAGCCATGGAGCCTTTGTTACCATCTTTCAGAGAAGACTTGAGTGTAAAGTGGGCAGAAGTGACCCCAAGGGCAGTATGGGGGCCTCTCTCGCAGCTCCAGGACAGGGGCCTAGGTCTGGAACACAAGTCTACCTAGAGCAGTGCCAGGGGTGAAGTATGTGTGTAATGTGCATAATGTGACAAGACAGAAGCAGGGAGGGAGGAAAAAAGAAAGGAATAGAGGAAGGGAGAGAAAAAGAAGGAGGGAAGAAGGGAGACAGGGAGGGAGGGAGGGAGCAAGAGAAGGAAAGAAGGACGTGTCCTTTAGACTACAGTGTGGACTATAGCCATATTAAGGATGAAAAAAAAAGCCAGAAGTCCCAGCCACAAAAGCCAACCCTCCAGAACTATCACCATCACCTAGGGGAAAGGGGAAATAGGGAGGGTCTTAAAGGCATAGCATCAGATAAGGATGGGGGAGTCCCCCCCAATTCACCACCCAGAATGGCAGCAGGATCCTGAGGCCTCATGGGTCCCAGGTCTGCTTTGTGATGTACAGGAAGTTGGCAGTATCTTGTCTTCCTGGTCACATGGGTGCTGGTGGGGCTGAGACTAGAGAGCTCCCAGCACACTGACAGGGTAAAAGGCATGATGGCAGTGCCCACCGCCATGTCTCCACCCTGCTGTGTCACCTGCAGAAGTGGCTTCTCTTCCCAAGCCACAAAGCCACTCAGCTTTGGTCTAGCCTGGGCAGACTCCCAAACCAGTCTGCAGGTGGGAAGGGACATTAGACTCAGGACCCTAAGCCATCAGGGTTCAGCTCTATTCCTTCCCAGCTCCTCTGGGTGCAGCTCTGTCCTTCCCAAACCCCTAGCAATTTCTAGTCACCTCACCCCAGCTCCACTCACTAGAGGAAAGTTCCATCCCCAGCAACAGTAAGGACAGACAATCCCAGGGAGGGCTATGCTGATCCAGTAGTGGTCTCTCCTGGGCCAGGCCCTGGGCTGGGAGCAGGGTTAGGCAGTTGGAACTTACCCTGCCTGGGCCAGTGAGAAGAGGCAATGGAGAAGATGGATGGAGACAAGCCTGGAAGTTTGGCAATTGCCAGGCAGGTAAAGGGCTCTGTCATGCAGTAGATTATTCCTGGGGTCAAAGGCAGAACCAGAAATCTGCCTCCACACCTTTGTTTTATGTGACACTACACATATATAGGCCACAACACAGACACAGGTTCAGAGTTCTGCCCCAGGCCTCCTGAGAATCTGCAGAGAATGAAGGTACCAAGCCTAGCCTGAGGCAGAAGGGCAGAGCCACACAGGTGGGGGGTCCTTGAAGACACAGCCTCTAGAAGCGTGCTCACCAGCGTAACATAAGCACCAGATTGTGCATCTTGGCTCTAGAAAATCCATCTGGGCCACAGGAGTTATATGAGAGAAAATTAGGTTGCTTGGAGCCCCTTTCTCAATAAGACAGGAGCCTTGGCTGGTCCAGCAGCAACCACTTATGTTTTATGTTTATGTTGTGTGTGTGTGATCCCATCCTGGGGCTTGAACTCAGAATCTGGGTACTATCCCTGAGCTTTTGCGCTCTATCCCTGAGCTTTTACACTTGACCACCTGAGCCACAGCTCTACTTCTGCCTGGAGATAAGAATCTCGCAGACTGTCTTTGAACCATGACCCTCAGATCTCAGCTTCTTGAGTAACCAGGAACAACTTCTTGTTCTCACCCCACAGGCAACAGACAATGACGTGGGCATCTTTGGGGAAGTCAACTATTTCTTCAGTGATGACCCTGACAGGTAAGCTGCTACCCTGGCCCCTCTGATTGGTCAAGCCCCTAAGCCCTCTAGGATGTGGTTTCTGTGACCCTCAAAGGTCAGCCTGTAGCTTTGGGACTGAAGAAGATTGTGGTCTGTGACTATGTGTCTGTGGTTGTACACAACACAACCCCTGCCACCACCAGCAGCTGCAGCTGACGTGTTACAGGTATCGTCCATTTTCACTCTACTGCAAGTCAGAGAGGCTAATGCATTTGCCCAAATTCACACAGCTGGTAGATGCCAGGGCTGGGCCTCTGTGCATGGTCTTTACCCTAGGCCACAGCTTCCAGCAGACAGAAAGGAGCTTGCCTGCCTGCCTGCCTGCCTGCCTGCCTGCCTTCCTTTCTTCCTTCCTTCCTGTCCATCTGCTGGTACTGGGGCTTGAACTTAGGGTTTCACAATGTTGCTTGGCTTTTTCACTCAAGTCTGGTGTTCTACAACTTGAGCCACATCTCCACTTCTGGCTGTTTACTGGTTGATTAGAAATATGTCTCACAGATTTGTTTGTCTGGGCTGGCTTCGAACCGTGATTCTCAGATCTCAGCCTCCTTAATAGCTAGGATGACAGGTATGAGCCACTAGCACCTAAGAGGGGGGCCCTTTATAAGCAACAGTCAATAAGTGAGATACTTCCCTCACCACCTGACCTGTGCCACCTTGCCAATCGACGTGGTCCTGGAATAGCTCTGGGCCATCTTTTATCCTTGTTTAAAGATAATTGGAGCCAAGGGGACACCATCTTGTTTTAACATGATCAAAGCCTTGAATTGAGAGGGCAGATCTGTTGCTAAAGACAAAGAGTTTGATGAATTTGGAAGCCCAACAGAAAGAGAACATTAGTGGCTGTCAGCTCCAATTGCTGGCTCTGACTATCTGTGTGAATGATCAAGAAGAGCCTGAGACATCTAGCTGTGTCACCGGCATCTCTAGCTACTCTGAGGCAGAGGCCTCTGCAGATGAAAAATAAAAAACAAAACATATGCATGGGCTGAGTGCATGGAGCAGCCCGGTCCTGGCGACCTATATTCATGGAGCCTGGGCCTGACTTCAGGATTTCTCATCATTTCTCCTGTTATGGGTCTGGAACTTGCACTGTCATTAAGCTGGGACCTTCCAGGCTTGGTTGGCTGGTAGCTGTCACACAGGCAGAGCACATGCATGCCCACTGATGGCCTCTAGAGGGGACATCAGAGGAAGCCATTGCTGCCCCCACAGGACACGAGCCAGTCTCTTTGCTGAGAAGACCTTCCCCTTATGGGACATTCTGCTGCCTTTTTAGACCATTTTGATGCAGCAGAACTCTCGAAGGTGGCAGAAATTGTGCCCTGTGGCTCTCCAACATCTACACATTCTCCAGTTCTTGAAAGGTCCTGCTCTCAGCAGCAAGGTCCTTCCACCCCAGGTTCCTCCCTGAAGTGTTTACAGCGCTCATCCCCTAACCCACTTGAACGGGGCATCTTTTCTCTCCCTCCTTCCTACCTGATGCAGGTTCTCCCTGGATAAGGACACGGGACTGATCGTGCTGATTGCTCGGCTGGACTATGAACTCATCCAGCGCTTCACCTTGACCGTCATTGCTCGGGATGGGGGTGGTGAGGAGACAACGGGCAGGGTCAGGATCAACGTGCTAGATGTCAATGACAATGTGCCCACCTTCCAGAAGGATGCCTACGTGGGTGCCCTGAGGGAGAATGAGCCCTCTGTCACGCAGCTGGTGCGGCTCCGGGTAAGGTCCCGGGGGCGGGGGGGGTGGGAGGGGGGCTTGTATTGTAACCATTCCATTTGTCCTCACTCCACTCATTCTGCCTGACTACCTTAGGAAGGGAGAAAGGTATTCATCTCCCATCCACAAGGGCAGGGGGGGAGGGAGGGGGAGAAGTCACATTCTTGACCTGTGTGGCACCTTTTCTGAGCAGCACCTTCTATCCCCAGCAACTGTGTTCATAGTGTCTGGCTCAGCTAGTCACCACTGAGTACAGAGAAGCCCCATCTCCCATTGAGTGGGCAGCAGTTCTTTGTGCAAGGCCCCCAATGCTTCATTTTATAGAAAAGGAGGCAGGAGGGGAAGGACAGGCCCTGGAAGATGCTGTGCAACAATAGAGAGGCAGAGCCAGCTCTGGAACAGAGCTCTTGTCTACCAGTGTCCTCCTGCAGAGTACCAGCCACATCCTCCAGACCCCTGTCCTAAGCTGCCCACCCAGGGCTTCCTTCAGAGCATCTTTCTGAAGGCAAGAGCAGAGGGATATGAGTAGCAGTAAACAGAGAGAAGGAGAGTCATGTGCCACCCAGCATGGCCACAGTTTCCCATTGGACCCCATTGCTCTCTCCTCCCCACTGGACTCCAGATACACCAGAGACTGGGAAATGCTGGAGACTTCTAGGCCCAGGGACAATCTGGAAAGTCGCTATTTATTCAGGCATTCAAGGAAAGGAAAACTTCCCCTCCAAGTGCTTTCTTCTTTTTGCTTTGATATAACACACATTTATTAAATACCTACTGTATGCCATGTACTACACTGGATTCTAGTATGCTGCTGAAAGCAAGAAACACAATTGTAATGTTTTCCATGGGGCTGATGGTCTAAGAAAAGTAGGCAACAACTGAATAAGAAATTATAGGAGGTGCAAGAGGACTGATGGGACATAGAGCACTCCAGTCTGTTGTCTATTGCTGTGATAAAACACCTTAGACTGTGTTTTTTTGTTTTTTTGTTTTTTTTTGTTTTGTTTTTTGGTCCAGTTGTGGGGCCTAAACTCTGGGCCTGGGCACTGTCCCTCAGCTCTTCAGCTCAAGGTTAGCGCTCTACCACTTGAGCCACAGCACCACTTCCGGCTTTTTTTTTTCCCCTGCTTATGTGGTGCTGAGGAATCAAACCCAGGGCCTCATGCATGCAAGGCAAGCGCTCTACCACTGAGCCATCTTCCCAGCCCTAGACTGTATATTTTATAAACAAAAGAGGTTTGTGTAGCACTCAGTTTTGGAGGCTGAAGGCTTAAGATTTGGTGTTCCCATTGATTTGGCCTCTGGTGAGGGCCTTGTTAACTGTATCACAGCATGGCAGGTAGCCTCAGGATGGGAAGCATGTGTGAGAAGAGATTACATGGAAACCAGATAGAAAACCAGAGAGATTCAGGGCTAGACTTGCTTATTTAATAGCAAATCACCAGAAGTAACTCAAGTTCTTCCAGAGCTACATTAATCCATTCTGGTCATAAAGCTCCCAATGACCTAACCATCTCCCAATAGGCCCCACCCCTTAAAGATTCTACCTCCTCTTTTTTTTTTTTTTTTTTTTTTTTTTGTCGGTTGTGGGACTTGAACTCTGGGACTGGGCACTGTCCCTCAGCTCTTTAGCTCAAGGTGAGCGCTCTACCACTTGAGCTACAGTGCCACTTCCGGTTTTCTAGTGGTTTATTGGAGATAGGAGTCTCACGGTCTCTCCTGCCTGGGCTGGCTTTGAACCGCGATCCTCAGATCTCAGCCTCCTGAGTAGCTAGGATTACAGGCATGAGCCACCAGCGCCCGGCTCTACCTCCTCTTAATACTGCCACATCAAGGACTGAACCAGCAGTACCTGAACCCTTGGGGTACAAACTGTACCCAAATCATTGTCTGTCCTACCTTGGTCTAGAGGTCAGGAGATGTATCAGTGGGCTGGGATGTTGGAGCTAGGACAGAAGGAGGGGTAGAGCCTGGTACCTCTTTCCAGCCCCCAGGCTACCCTCTTAATTCTCCAGGCCACCACCATACCCAGAACATGGAGAAGAGTAGGGTATTTTCCAAGAGCTAGAGGGTGGGTTCCAGCTGAGAGACAAAGGGGGAGGTCCTTGAAGTCCTGAGCCAGGATGTGACATGAGCTGGGTCACCCAAAGAAGGCACTTGCTCACTCTTCCCACCCGTCCTCCTTTGTCTGGTTCTCAGCCTTCTGTAGACTCCTGGAGCCTTACCTGTTCTCCTCCTTCCAGGCCACAGATGAAGACTCCCCTCCCAACAACCAGATTACCTACAGCATTGTCAATGCCTCTGCCTTTGGCAGCTACTTTGACATCAGCGTGTACGAGGGCTATGGAGGTGAGTGGCATGGCACTGAGCACCTAGCTGGGAAGATGGCTGGTTAGTGGGTTTCTTGCACTCCCAGCCTTCTCTAGAGGGGGAAAGTCATCTTCTGCCTCCCAGTGCCTCTGGTACTCAGGGAGCTGACACCCTCCTGGAGCAGCATGTAGGAGAATATCTGCTTCCCTAGGGTCAGCATCAGGGCCACATCTGCCAGGTCTTTCTCTGGGGCTTAGGTTGATATCCAGGCCTATAAGCAAGCTGGAAGTCTTGACTTTCCAAGGACCAAGTTGAGGGGTCCTCAAACTGCCTGGGGAGATCTGTGGTGGAGTCTTAGCAGATGAGTCTCCTGCCACAGCCCCATGCTCCCCTCTCAGCCTTTCCAGCCATGGCCTGGCCCACTCTGAGCTTGGTGTTTTCATCTATGAAGTAGGGCTTACCCATATATTCTCAGCCTGAGGGAGAACTGTGGCTTCTGGGACAGCTGAAGTCTGCTTACAGGGGGTCTAGATTCCCACTCCTGTCATTTCAGTGATCAGCGTGAGCCGTCCCCTGGATTATGAACAGATTCCTAATGGGCTGATATACTTGACAGTCATGGCTGAGGATGCCGGCAACCCCCCTCTCAACAGCACCGTCCCAGTCATCATTGAGGTGTTTGTAAGTATCAGCGGCCCTGCCCCAACCCCATGGTGTAGGGCCATGTCCCCTACATCTTTGCCTGTCTCCACAGCTTATCTGCTTCCAGCATACCTCTCCATTGCTGTAGCCACTTGTCAGTATGACTGACCAGGGAGGCCTGGAAGCTCAGGGGCTCTGACTCTGCTCTGACTCCATGTAGGGGAGCTTCAGGACATACTTTGGGGGAGGAGGAGCTGAGAACAGCAAGAAGGAAATGGAGCGACAGCAAGGAGGAAATGGAGTAGGGTTCTTTCATTGATGGCCAAGTACTTCAAAGCCTTCAGGGATACCGGGAAGGTCACCCCTCCCCCAGCCCCCTCTCTTCTATTTCTAGTCTCTCCTCTGTCCCTCCTTTGCTTTTCTCTTATCTCTTCCCACTCCTTTAAAGACCTAAAGGGACTGGAAAGCAAAGCATGGCTTGTCTGACATGAATGTCAAGCACACCTTAGTGTGTCCCTGTCTAAAATTATCAGTCCCTCAATCCATCTCCACGGCTGGCTCATTTTCCCCCCATGCAGCTCCCCTAACCATCCTGGGGATGCAGAGCAAGCTCGACAGTAATGCTCATGGGCCTCTCCCCCCTGAGGCCCTCACATACCTGATCAAGCACAAGCACACCCCTCCTCCCACTCCCCCCACACATCTAAAGGAAGAGTGAGCACGTCGTCAACAGAAGTCAGTGCATTATCAGCTCCCAAGGATTAAATCAGATGTCAGCTAGGAGATACACAGAGATTTGACATAAGCTTAGTAAAGTCTGGCCCAGAGCCAGCTTGCTGGGTGGTCTTTCCTGTCACTGCCAGCTTCATCAGGCATGGACCAAAGCCCTGGGACCACCTCCCACTTGGGAAGCTTCTAGCCCAGGTAGGAGGCCCTCCTTACATCCCTACTAGTGTGGAGCTTGGGTGATGGGAAAAGGAGGCAATGCCTGGGAGAGCCTTCCAGGTGGGTGTTGGGAGTGGGGAGGGGGAGTAAACTTCAGGGTTGCAGGGAGGCCAAGGCTAGGCACATGCGGGGACAGAGAAGGGAGGTGCAGAGACTCAGGGCCCTGCTTCTAGAGCCCTTGCTTAGGACCACAACAGGAAGTGACTACACAGGAAGAGACTCCCTGCCAAATACTCTGTCTTAAACCCACCAGCTCTTGCCTTAGTCCACAGAGCCTGAAGTCATTCCCTGCATATAATGGTGTCCTGGTGTTCTCCACCTAGTGGCCTGACCCTGACTGCGTATCTCAACCTGACTTTGGTTTCACTTGGCAAGCCAGGTGCACCCTGGGATGAGCCTTATTTGCACGTATCTGCTCCCCCTCTGGTGCTGCCAGAGGGGTCCACAGGGTTTTGGTGCTTGCCTCTTGTCTACCCCAGCCCCCTGGCAGCAGGAGGGACTGGCAACAAAGACAGGCACATCTATTCTGTCTTGGTCTTCAGAGCAGGGCTTTTTACACAGCACAGTCACTCGTGTCTAAGGACCACACTTGAAAAGGTCACCGCCTTCGGGCTGATTTTGCATGTGGGTGGTTTTTAAGTAGCTGTCACTCCACTAAGCTGCCTCCTCCCTTCACCAAAAAGGATTTTTTCTCGATTGAAAAGAAAAAAAAGAAAAGGAAAGGAAAACCCAGCTGGGCATGATGGAGTAGCTGGCCAGGGGTGGGGAGAGACGGATCAGAGCCTTGGGGCTCAGAGGAGAAGCAAGTGAGAAGGGCCAGGTGATTCCTTTTCATCCACTGCTTGTTGGTTTTTAATAAAGAAGTCAAACTCGGTTTGTAGATTTCCCATTAGGGGACAATAAGCTTTTTATAGTGGGAGCTGTTGAATTAGAACTAATAGCGAACAGAGCTCCAGGATCCGGAGAAATATCGCTAATAAGTTTCTGCCTCGCGCTCCGTCACTGACATTCTCAGCGACGTTTCGTGCAGTGAAGCAGAAGCTCTGCATGAGTGTGTGTGGACCTACACTTGTGCCCTCACAGAGGTAAGGGAGAGGTCTCACTGTACCAGTGCAGGCATCAGATAACCAGGGAGGCCTGAGGCCACCAAGTTCCCTAGCAAGAGGGACCGGTTAGCATGAGCCAGCAAGGGGGTCAGTTTGGGGATTATGGGAGCAGAGCAGGCTGGGGTGCTCTAAGGTCCTGAGGTGTGGCAGACCAGGTGGCATGGCCTTATCTCTCCTGTGTGCATAGCTAGACATGAGGACAGTAAGAGGGAGGATCCTAGCTGGGAGATGGTGGTTCACACTTGTAATCCTAGCTACTCAGGTGACTGAGATCTGAGGATCGAGGTTCAAGGCCAACCCCGGGCAGGAAAGTCCATGAGACTCTTACCTCCAATGAACCACAAAAAGCTGGGAGTGGAGGGGTGGCTCAAGTGGTAGAGCACTAGCCTTGAGCACAACAGCTTAGGGAAAGTGTCCAGGCCCTGAGTTCAAGCCCCAGGACCAGCAAATAAAATTTAAATAAATTAATAAAAATTAATAAAGGAAAAAAGGATCCTTCCCCTCAAAGGTCGAATAGAGCCGGACCTAAGATTGTTATGGCAGGGGTTGGGGTGGAGGACTCACCCAGTGCCCGAGGTCTGTCTGCACACTGCTCTTAGGGCACAGGGTGAGTGGGGGTGGCTCAGAGCCAAGTTACCCAAGAGGCTTCCTCCAAGAGTGAGCAGGAAGAATTTTTGACTAGTGATTGCAAAAGCTGTGGTTAGGAGAAGAGTCTCAGACACAGGGGAGCTGCTCTGAGGGATAAGCTGAGGGAGGGACTATATATAAGGTAAGAGAGAGACTATACCTGCTGTTGATTCCCCCAAGACAGCCCCACCCTCACTCTTGCCTGGATTAGCACCTCAGCCAAGTGCCTGGTGGCCTGGTGCAGACTGGGCCACAGGAGAGAACACTCCAGGATTGGCAGTGCCAGGCTGTGTGTGTGTGTGTGTGTGTGTGTGTGTGTGTGTGTGTGTGTGTGTGTGTGTGTGTGTGTGTGTGTGTGTGTGTGTGTGTGTGTGTGTGTGTGTGTGTGTAGCTGTAGGTGTATATAGGAGGGTCTGCATGTCTCCACTTGTAGCCAGCCCACGGCAGGTATCCCAGCTCTGAAAATGATCTGTCCTGCCACTGCATGCTTCAGTATCTTTTAGGGTTATGTGTTTTTTTCCTCCTTCCTTCTTGTGGGCCTCCTAGAATCTTCCTCCATCTTAGCTGAACTAGAAGGGAAGATGAAGGAGACAGCTCCTGCCTGGGGCAGATGTGCTGAGGGAAGGAAGACTAGGTGGGGACCAGGAACACTGGGAGTTGTAGGCAAGCCGACTCCATCTTTACTCACCATCTCTTGGTCCCATAGCATTGCACAGGCTTTCCTGAGTCCTGTCCTACCCTAAACATATCCCACCCAAGAGACATCTGACTCTCATGACACTATGCCAGAACTCCCCAGGCCCAGTGGGCACAGCCTGCCCCACAGCACCTGCTCTGGACAGCTGGACAGCCTGGCTGACCCCTGGCACCTGTAACCCATCTGCTTTTTTTTTTCAGGATGAGAATGACAATCCTCCCACCTTCAGCAAGCCTGCCTACTTTGTCTCAGTGGTGGAGAACATCATGGCAGGTATACCAGGGCAGGGGGTAGAGGGCCTGAAGGTGGGCAGCCAGCAGGTGCAGGCACCTGCCATGTGTAGACTCCAACAGAGAAGGCCTAAGGCCTTCTCTGTCTCCTAAGCAGAGCATCTTTCTACAAGTCAGTAGCAGTTTTGGAGACATCTAGTTACAAGCCAGAGCACTAGGAGTCAACACCCCACTGGGCACTGGGTCCCTGCCCTCCTGTAGCTAGTCTAGTGGGAAGAGAATAATGATCCACATTTCATTAAGCAATCCAGATAAAAGACTCTAGAGCACAAAGAGTTCTAAGACTGTGGTGCTATAAGATCCATCCCAGGAGCCGTGACTTTCAAGAGAGTGTCCCTGAAAGGCAGCCTTTTAGCATGCTCCTAGACAGCTGGAGTCAAAGACAGCCAGAGGCAGGGCCAGCTGGAATTAGGAATGGTCTTCCATGTACCACTGGCCTTCTAATGAGAGCCTTTGCATATCACTCTGGTGTCTAATGCCAGCCTGTGCCCAGCTGATCCTTTCCTATTCTGACTAGGAATCCCCTGACCGGGAGTCCCCAGCCCACCCCTCCCTCCCAGGGCCTCTTGCAAGGAGGGGCCTTTCCTGTGCATCTAGTTGTGTATGCTTCGATAAAGGGACACATCCTGACCAGGCGGATGGAGAGTCTGATCTGAGGCCCCAGGCCACCACCCCTGAAAGGCACCCAGCCTGCCCTTCCCAGGTATTGTGGGCACTCAACACAGGGGCAGCTATGGTAGCTATGGTTATGGTCCCAGGGCACCTAGATGCTGCACCCTAGGAAGCTTCCCAGCCACCCTCAGGTAGATGTCCTGCTAGGTTCATTTACAGAGGATAAGAACCAGATGCCCTGACCAGTGGACTACAGGTAAAGATTCTGCTGGAAGTGGCACTGTGGCTCAAGTGGTTGAGTGCCCACCTTGAGCTGAAGAGCTCGGGGACAGCGCCCAGAGTTCAAGACCCATGACCAACAAAAACAAAAACAAAAAAAACAAAAAAGACTCCGTAGCCTGCACACTGCAGCTGGCAAGTAGATGACATGAGGGTGGGCACAAGCCTCAGCTTCAGCAAGCAACCACCACTCATCATGGCGTCTGGCCAGAGCTGGAAGAAAAGCTAATTCCCGACCCAGGACTTCATGTAGCTGGAAATGAAGGCAAAGGCCTTAACTGGACATTAACGAGAAAATAAAAACTCATATAAATTCCCCTGCGAACGGATAAAACAGAACCAAAATTGGATGCAGTAAATGTAGAATAAGTTAATATGGAGCTTCATTTCTATTTGACTCAAAGTAAAAGCTGGTCAATCTGTGGGGCAAGTCAGGTGGGGGTGGGAGTGCAGAGGGAGGTGGGGATGGCTCAGCCCACCCCAGGCTGACTTCACCCATCCACAGGGCCTTGCCCTACCTGCCCAGAGATCTTGGCCATGAGCAGTGGGTGAGCCCAGTCTTGTCCTTGGAACACCCCACAGGCAGGCTGCTCACTTCCCTAAGGCCTGGTCATCCAGAGGTTCCCAGGTCCTGGTCCCAGGGACTAAGCAACATCCCTGCCTCCTTGTCTCCTTAAAGGAGCCACAGTGCTGTTTCTGAATGCTACAGACCTGGACCGCTCTCGGGAGTATGGCCAAGAGTCCATCATCTACTCCTTGGAAGGCTCCTCCCAGTTCCGGATCAACGCCCGCTCTGGTAAGCCCCCAGGCCTGACGCTCACTCCCCCACCTGGACAGTCTGAGCTGTATCTTCTCCTTTTTGGTAGGGCAAATCCTTGCTATAAGAACCTGTTTTTATCCCTACGCTAGTCGTTTGAATATGGTTACTGATCTTACCCCTAAACAATCTCTTCGTGAATCTATTCCCAAAAGGATGTCTTCCAAGGGTAGAGTTATCCCCCTCCCAAACCCCCAACAGCTGGCTGACATGTGGCACATCTGGGACACATGTACTCACACCTCAGGGTCCCTCCCTCAGCCGACTTCGCCTTGAATCCTGACTCTTCCTCATACACAC
Organism: Dipodomys merriami; assembly: GCF_024711535.1. Classification (NCBI taxonomy): domain Eukaryota; kingdom Metazoa; phylum Chordata; class Mammalia; order Rodentia; family Heteromyidae; genus Dipodomys; species Dipodomys merriami. The sequence goes on from NW_027202715.1 coordinate 1,617,478, forward strand.
CTGTGTGCCTGGATTAAATGAGTGACTACAGGGAACACACTCAGACTAGGGCTGAACAAAATTAATATCATTATTTTCTTTTATTTCTTCATCTAGCACACTCTATTCCCATCTTCCTGCTCAGCTTGTATAACTTTCTCTCTTTCTTCATCACTTTATATGCCTCCCTCTAGTTTTCCCTCCTTAAAGCTAGAGAGAAAGAAGCAACAAGAGACCTCAGGCAGTTTAGCCAGAACTAGAAGGAATCTGAAATCCTTGAGGTCACTCAGATGTCAGTGGGGACTGAGCCAGGCACTATGTTAGGTGCTGGGGCAGGAAGAGTAAGATCCAAGTCAGCCTTGTAGGCTGGCAAAGCACTGGCTTCCCCAGCTCCCATTTCTGTGTGAGATGTCTACAGAACCCTGACTCTCAGTGTCTGAGGGCAGTAGAAGCACACAGTGGTCCAGGGTTGATGTTCTACAAGATGATTCTCCGCCTGGGCCCCTTCCAAATTGTGGCTCTCTACGGGTCATTGTGTAGAGGAAGTTGATAGGCCAGACCTGGAATTGACATGCATCATTCCTGCCCATAGCCCATTGGTCAGACCAGGCAATGGACCCACCTACATGACAGACAGGAAGCCTAGGAATGGAGACCCTGCCTGTCAATCACCTTGTAGCAACATTTCAACTCTGGGAAGTGAGTAAGAATCCTGAGGAATACTGTCCATCCCTGCCACAGGTGATCAGGAGCCCATGAGGGCATCAAGCCTTCCTGTTACCCACACTTCCTGGAAGTTGGCCTTCATTGTCTTTTATCTCAGAAACTCAAGGAGCAGATGGCTGGAAGAGAGGGGACCCAGGGTCCTCATGAGCCTCTTCTTCCAACTCTGAAAACACAAAGGGCTTCTTCCTACCTTCAAAAGTGAGCCTCCACCCCCAGAAAGCTTAGAGTAATAGTCAGACCTCAACATCTACTCAGGTCTTGGTTCACAGACCCCTTACAGACACCAAAATGCTCCAATCCCTTATGTATACAGTGTAGTATTTGCATATAACTTTCAGATATCACTAGGCATCCTCAAACCATTTCTCCCATTATTATAATACCTAATTCAGTGTAAATACTAGGTAAGAGGTTGTTATACTGTTGTTTAGGGAATGTACAACAAAGATGTATGAAAATCTGTACATGCTCAGTCTAGATACAATCATTTAATGAGATTTTTCCATCCGTGGAGAGTTGAATCTACATATATGGAGTCTGTAGTCAATATCATTCATTACTATGTACCACATGCCCAACCCTGCTCCTCATTCTGAAATTGGTCCCATCTCACTTCCCCCTCCAGATGAGGAAACTGAGGCACATGAATTTGACTAGGAAAGCAGAGTCTGACTGACCTCTTGACCCTAGAGCCCAAATGCTAACTGCTATGGTCTGTGAAGTTACATTATGGTCCCTCCTGCCACCCCAATATAATAGGGTCTCTCTGAGTAGCCCCCTGCCCTGGCCTCAATTCAGAGACACCTCATGACAGCACAGACATTTTTCTATTACCTTGGAGCCTGTTCCTTCAAGCTCCTTTGTCATATTACCCAGGCCCAGTGCACAAAGGTGGCCTTAATTGGATCTAATTTCTCAGACAGGAGAGGCCATCAATCATGCTGACAATTTCATGTTTAAAACTTTTCAGAGATTAATTTCTTCCGTGCCCTGCCAATTAATTGACACCACCCCAGTGGGGAGCATGGCTCAGTGGGCAGACCTTGGCCAGTCTTTGGTTCTTGGCCTTGGTATCTTGGCTGCCTTGTCCCTCATCCTTGGCTCCCTGATCAGTCCTATACCAGCCAGAGAACAGACAAGAGTGCCAAGGAGGGAAATGGCAGAATTTAAATGGCCCCTGGAACAAACCACCTCAGCAACATTGTTTTATGGTAGAAGAAATCAAGCACAGAGCAGCTAAACAACTTGTTCTAGGTCACAAAGCTCAGGCAATGGGAATAAAAGGGTGGGCAGCACCCAATCCCTGCCCCTGGGGAGCTTTCAGAGTCCACTGGAAGAGAGTGATCCTTTTCTTCGCCTCAGGTTACTTCATCTTTACACCTCTGCTGAGAAAGCATGTTGATGTCCAGTATGCAGACAAGCGAACTGAAGCTTAAAAAAATGAAGTATCTCTCCCAATGCTGAGCATCTGCCCAGTGCTGGTGGCTCACACCTTTAGCTAAGAGCTAAAGGACTGAGGTTCAAGGACAGGACAGGCAGAAAAGTTCATGAGATTCTATTTCCAGAAATACCCAGGAATAAAAAGAGCTAGACATGTAGCTCAATTAATAGGGCACAAATACGAGACCCTGAATTCAAACTCTAGTGCCACCAGAAACAAAGCAGAAAGCCTAAGCTGGACAACTAGAAAGGGCCAGAATCTCTATTCTCGATGTGGAGACTACAACAAAGAGTAAACAAATGTACCAGTACTACTCACCAGACACTATGTTGAAAATGAACTATGCAACTTGTGGGAAGGGACAGGAGGGAAAAACTCGGAGAGAGCAAGGGAAGGAATGACATTGTCCAAAAGGAAATGTACTCATGACCTGACCCCTCTGTATATCACTTTTATAACAAATTTAAATTTTATATACATATGTGTATAATATATGTGTGTGTATGTGTATATATATATGTGTGTATATAGATAGATAGATAGATAGATAGATAGATAGATAGATAGATAGATAGATAGATAGATAGATAGATAGATGGTAGAGACTGCAGCCTTCAGCTGTGTGAGCTGGTAGATGGCCTGGTCATACATGGTGAGGGGCTGAGGTGCTCTTGCCAGCCCCCACCAACCAAGCAAACTCTATGGTCAATGCTATCAAGTCAGCAACTTGAAATGGAGCCCTGGTGGGAATATTCACACCACCAAAATCAGCAAATTTTTTTTCCCGTGGCTAATTGCCAAACATTTGCCAGTAAGCCCTTCCCAAGATGATGTCTGTCATTGAGTTATATCAAAATGCAAAGACATGCAGCAACAGCTGACAAAAATTGCCGTATTTTAAATGTTTCTGCTTAACAGGGTAACTTGTTTACACACTGAAGGAAGTTAAGACAATATAATTAGGCTATAAATGGATAATTAGGACATGATCTTATAACTACCAATCCTCCATGTGCTCTCAGTTCCCATGCCAAGGCCTGAGTCACAAGCCCGAGCCTCCAGGGAAATGCGGAGGGTTTCCTCTTCCTGTTGTCTCCCAGGATTAAACTACTTGGCATGCTTGTAAGGTTTATATGACATTAGCCAAATCCCACAGCAGTCCTGTCTTATAGTCTTCTGGTGTATTGTTCTCTTTTTGACCATATGAAGAAACTGAGGCAGAGAGGATCCAAGGAATCTGTTCCAGGCGGTGAAGCCAGTAAGATAATGTCATGTCTAAGCCAGCGGCCTACTGGCACAAATAGCCCTTCAGGCCTGTTCTTCTGCCCCTACCCTTAGTATTGGACAAGGTTTCCCACATTTTTGGATATCTCCATGTTACAGGGTGCTGCTGCCCAGTTTTGGGGTCCTGGCTCCAAAGCATGTGTGCTAGCTCCCATGAGCATTCTCCACTTCCCCAGCACACAGACACAGATACACATGGCCACTGTCAGAGCTTGCAAGAACCCCTCATGCACACCTCTCTCTCTCTCTCTCCCTGTCCTGCCCTCACCTGGCCTACCTAAACCCCCTCACATGCTCACCCCTCTGTCTGGCAGGTGAAATCACCACCACATCTCTGCTTGACCGAGAGACCAAGTCTGAATACATCCTCATCGTACGTGCTGTGGACGGGGGTGTGGGCCACAACCAGAAAACTGGCATTGCCACCGTAAGTGCCTAGGGGGCCTCCTGTACCCCCTAGAATCCCTGCTGACCAAGTCTGGTTGAACATCTTCTAGGAAGCAGGGCCCAGGACCATCATCCCCTGCCCCAGCCCTTGTGGTGTTGAGAAGTGACGCCTGAGTCTCTCTATTCATGAGCCAGAAATGAAGACTCAGAGTCCCAGGCAAAGGAGCCTCAGCTAGGAGAGAGCAGGCAAAGGAACTTAGGGGCCCTGGGTGACATAAAGAGCAGAAAATCCTTTGCAGAAAGGGGAAGGAGAAGACAGCCTTAATAAGACATCCCAGCCACCCCAGTTCCTCATTTCCCATGGCTGCCCTGGGCTCTCCCTGGAGACAACCCTCCTCCCCACTCCCCACAACCTCGCACCATGGTCCTTGCTCACCAGCAGTCTCTGCCCCATTCTAACCCATTCAGAGACTCTAGAGCTGAAGCTGACATCGCTTAGCCCAGGATGTGGCAGAAAACCTCACAGTGCCCTCCTCCCTTCTGGGAGGCCTTGACAATAGGAAGCAGAGCCCTCTAAATAATTACCTGGTGGCAGGTGAGCAAGGAAATTGCTTGGCTTGTAGTTGAGACTGGGAAGCTCAAGTGATTCTCTCAGATCCTCCAACTGTCAGTTACCTTTCCCAGGATATGGGTGGGTAGACAACGCCCTGGCCGCAGCAAGGCTGTCAGGGGTCTTCTCGTCTAGTCTCTGCTTCCTAATGGACAGCACCTAAACCTTTTCCTCCCAAAGAAACCTGGATCCATGGCTGTCCTCAGAAAGCACTTGCCTAAGGCTCCCAAGGTAGCCAGGAGTGGGGGGCTGTCTGGTGGAATTAGAGTCAGGAAAGCTTTGTGGCAACTGTGTCTCTCTGGACCCTGCCCTTGCTGGAGCATCTCACAGCTCCCTCTTGTGGCTCCACAGGTAAACGTCACCCTCCTAGACATCAATGATAACCACCCCATCTGGAAAGATGCTCCCTACTATATCAACCTGGTGGAGATGACGCCCCCAGACTCTGATGTGACCACGGTAGGTGTGGGGGACAGTGGAACTGCCAGGCAGCTGGGTGGGTATATTCCCATTGTGGTCTCTGTGGCCTACCACATGGGACTCACAGACTTGTTGTTTTGCTCCATCTGAAGTTCTCCATGCTCTTTGTTAGGAAAGACGGTCAGAGTTGGGGAGAAGTTCCCCCAATGTCAGCTTTGGGCTGTGTGGCAGAGCCTGTGGCAGGGAGACAGGACCCCTTACATCTGAAGCCATCCTTGTCTCCAGAATTCTGACCAACCTCAAACCACACCCTGCCAGCTCTGCCCTGGCACCTGCCCCTCCAGAGTTGCAGAAACCACTAGCTTGGTCACCTCTGGCCCACTCTGGCCCCCACGGATGCCCCCAACTGCAGCTTTGTCAGGGCCTATGTGCAGGTACCTGTGGGCAGGGCTGACCTGAGATAGGAATGGAAGGCATAGCCAAAGAAACTGGGCCTCCAGAATGGAGCCTGGCATCGGAGGCATGTGAGGAGAGGCCACCCATGCCCCCTCTCTCCTTTGCTGTGAGATTCGTATTTGCAGGCCCTTCCTTCCCCCACCTTTAGCTCCATTTGGACTCATTTGGGGAGGCTAGTTCCCATTTGTCCAGCCCCATTGCCTTCCAGCGAGCCTGTCATGGACACAAACTCAGAAATTTTATAGTACCCTGGTTATTGAGCTCCTGGGAACTGTGTACCGCCATGCCGAGGACTGCTCCTTGTCTTCACAATACCCTCTCCCTGGGGCAGGTGGGGCCATTGCTCCCATTCACTGTAGAGGAAACAGACTTAGAGCTGAAGGAGTTTGTGCAGGCTTATAAGAAGTGATATGAGGTTTTAACCCAAGTCTGCCTGACTTTGAAACAAAGGATTAGAAACTACCTTGTTTAGTCCCTGTTCATCTGCCCTTCATGGGGTACTTGTAAGGTGTCCCAGGACCTAAGAACCTGGGGGGATTTGGGGTGGGATAGGAATGAGGCTGTAACTTTTTGTATCAGGCTCTCTGGTAAGACTGCCCTACCCACACCTAAGCACTTTGGGGCTATGGTGATTAATCTCAGCCTTATCTCAGATTACCATGTCCTGTAGTAACAAAGCCAACCTGGACCAGATGAAAGAGGATGAAAACCTGAAAGGAAAGATGGGTGAGGGGCTGGGGCTTGGTGATTACTTGCCCTGTCCTCCTGTCCACATGTCCAAGATCTGAGTTGGCCTCTCCTAGGAAATCCAAAACAGTAAGTCAGGGGCAGAGGATGTAAGAATCTATGAATTTTTTTAAAGTCTAAAGCAGAAGATTTCTTCCAGTCAGGGGCCAGATTTGGAAACCACTACTCTGGCCTGTTTGTAGAGCTCTCTTCTGCCGCCTTGTGGTCAGCTGATAACTAGCTCAAGCCCTCCTCCTGGCCCCTACCAGACCACCTCCCCACCTTAGCACTATGTTTCTAGAAAATTATTCCCAAGGGGAACTGAAAGGAAGGTAATAGGTGGCTGTACCACAAACTGGCCGCATAGGACACCAGCAGGGGAGGGGGGACTGCACAAGACTCAGACCTAGCCCCATCCGGTCCGCAGTGGCCCTCTCTGAGGCTCCAGCACATTCTGAGCCAGGAGTAGGTGCAGATGAGGGGCCTCAGGCCTGCCCAGAGGCTCCTCGCTCTCTGGGAACCATGAGAGCCTTTCATGGGTATAAACAGTGTACCAAGCTATGTGCTCAGCAGATGGGTTACAGGAGCAAAAAGGTCCCACCTTGCTTTGGGGGCGGGGGGTGTTGTGTCACCCTTCTGTAGTCCCCAGTACTACCCCATGTTGATCTTGAACAGATGGACTAGTGCCCCCTGCAAACAGTGAGGACAGGACCCAGAAGCTCCACACGGGCAAAAGAAAAGGACAAAAAAAGATGAAAAGTTGTTACATTAAATATCCACCAAGTATAATTTGGCAGCTTTAGTAATTAGGGAATATCATGTTTGTGGAACTTTTTATTATATGGGAGGACAAATTCTAGGCTAGATTTTTTTTAGAATTCTTAAGATGATTCCAGAATTACATATAATAATTGCCAGAAAACCAGAAATCGAGAAGCTTGGTGGGACATGGTGGCATATACCTACCATTCCATTTGGAGGCTGAGGCAGCATGTGAGTTCCAGGACTAAGGCATATAGCAAAACCCTGTCTCAAAAATGCTAGAGGAGGAGGGGAAAGGAAGGATGAAGTTATTTTACTAAATCTTTAATCTTCAATCAAATTGATCATACAAAATAATTTCAAGAATAGTCATAAAATTCTTTAAATTTTATAGTCATACACACACATACACACACACGTATACACACACACACACACACACACACATACACACACATGTCTAAGGCCTCACTGGTGATTCTGCCAGGTGGAGCTAGGGCTGGGGATGGGGAAGGAAGCTTCCCCAAAGGGTCAGGTGACAAGGAGGTGACACTAGATAGGACTGAACCCAGAGCTCCATGTGGTGCCTCTGCCCCCTCTATCCTGATGCATTCAGAGCAGTTGCCTGCATACCAAGAGGCAGCTAGCTCAGGGCTAGGTGGGAAGCCCCTGGTAGCAAAGTGCCCATTCTGTCCCAGCTGTACCAGCTGTGTGATCGTGAGCCAGGTACTGAACTTCTCTGTGCTCCAGTCTCCCACCTAGAGAGCCCCATATAAGCCAGGATGCACAATGCACAGGCCACAGTGAGCACTCAGTAAATGCAGCCCTCCTGCTAGAATCTTTGTTTTCTGGTGAGCCCTGCCCAGTGCTGACTGCATTGTGGGCTTGCACACCTCAGTGTGTTTGTTCAAAGGCCTTGTTCCGTCTAGCCCACTCCACCTGCAGCCGTACAGGCTGGGGAAGGCTCTTCCTCCCCTGAAGGATTGGGGTGTGATCCAGGGCCCTCCCAAGGGCCCCTCTTGCAGGGTCATTGGCCAGCTCTCCAGGAATGAGAGTGATGGAACCCTGGGATTTTTCAGTGCCTTTGGCAGTGTAGTTGGTGTTGGCGGGATGCCTGTGTCTGTGTGCATGGGCACAGGGCTCTTAGGGCATTCCCTTGCCAGCCTGTGCTGCAAAGCAGCTGTACACCTCCCACCCCACCCCTTCTCTGCAGTGAGCTTCAGCCCCACTCTCCATGCTGGCTCCTGCAGCCTCTTTCAAGGACCTGGCTGATGGGCATTGATTTAGAGCCTTTCAAAGCCCTCCAGCAAAATAAAGAAGAGGGAGAGAGAGAGAAAATTATTCCCCGTCAGGCCAGGAGAAAAATGATGGGCGTGAAATGGGAAATAAATGAGGGAAGTGGTGAGGTGAGAGACCAGACTGCCAGTGGGGAGCCTGTGGGCAGGGTCACCACTCTGCCGTCCTCTGTGGAGGGGCCCAGAGACCCCCTCAGTGCCCACCCACAACTAGGGGACTTGGAGGCAACTACGCAGGTGCCCTCTGTGTGAGGGAGAGCCCCTCCTGGGCCCCGGACAGATCCTTTTGCTTTGAGCCTCAGTCTCGGTATCCAGAAAAATGGGGATTAAAACAATTCTCTCCTGGCTCTAACTGTAGAGAGATCTGCAGAAAGGCAAGGGTCTGTGGCCTCCTGTGACCCCCCTCAGTGACATGACAAGGCCTGACTTCAGTTATGCTTTGTCTTCTGTTTCCAAGAAGAGGTTGATGGGTCTCTGCTGTGGAGGCTGGAGAATGTGTAATGTGGCATGGTGAGGGCACCTTAGCAGGAAAATGGGGACCCCTCCTCACCTTTCAGTGCCACAGGCTGGGAAAGAAGAGGCATGGGAGCTCTGATGTAAGTGGGCCTTGGTGGCAAAGGTCTAGCTCTGCCCTAGCCTGTCTTTCTGGCCTCTTAGCACCAGGGACAGGGACAGGCAGAGCCCGGGGCCACCACAGCCCATCCATCTGTTCTGGTCTAGTGACCCCAGAGACATCTTGGCTGGAGATGAAGCCAGAGTAAGGACAAATTTTGCTACCCAAGCACAAAGACCCCATCAAGCGAGAGGAAGGTGTTGACGAGCCCTGGCTGTCATTACCAGGTGTCCTGGAGTTGAGAATGACACTGCCTGTTGCCGCCCCACCCAGGGACTACAACCACCCCCCCCACACACACACACAGTGGTCCTGTCCACCTAGGTGCCATGGTGACTCATGGTGCAAAACTCAGGCCTCCAGGGTGGAAGCTGGGGGCCTGAGATTGGTGCTGTGTGACCTTGAGTCTAGCATATGCTTCTCTGAGCTCTTCTGTTTCCCTTTCTAAACTGAGGTCCAGGGCATGGTGCCATACCCATGTCTGTGACTTCTGGTGTCACAGAGGCCCTCATAACCACAAGCTCCAAAGGACTAAAGAGAGGGTTTAGAGCCAGGCACAGTGGCTCATGCCTGTAGTCCTAGCTACTCAGGAGGCTGAGATCTGAGGATCACCATTCAAAGCCAGCTTTGGCAGGAAAGTGAGACTCTTACCTCCAATTAAACACTAGAAAGCTGGAAGTGGAACTGTGGCTCAAGTAATAGAATGCTAGCCTTGAGTTTAAAAAGTTCAGGGATAGTACCCACGCTCTAAGCTCAAGGCCAAGCATGAGAGAGAGACAGACAGAGAGAGAGAGAGAGACAGACAGACAGACAGACAGACAGACAGACAGACAGAGACAGAGACAGACAGACAGACATAGAAACAGAGAGAAAGAGATAAGGGAGAGGAGGGGACGGAGAAAGAGGAAGAGGAAGAGAGGAAGGTGAGAGAGGAGAGAGAGAGGAAGAGGAAAAAGGAGGAGAGAAGAGGAGAAGAGGGGACAGAGAGGACAGAGGAAGGAGGAGGAGAGGGAGAGGAGAGAGATTGGGACACATCTCCCTGAACATCTGGAGAGGAAAGAAGCATACAAGTGCCCATAGCATGGGCTCTGGAGAGGAATAGCAATGGCCCCCCAAGACCTTCCTTGAGGTCAGGAAAGCCTCACCATGCCTTGCTGTGAAGTGGGTCTGGCCCCTAAGGCTGTGGGCAGTATGTGGAGAGGAGCTGGTGCCTCTGTGACCCCAGGGACCTGTGTCATGGACACGCGCTGGTGCCGGTGCCCACTGGACAAACTCTCGGAGTCCTTCTGTGGGCACCTGTTAGCTGATGTGAGGTCCCTAGCCATTGTCAGCATGGCTGGGGTGGAGAAGCCGGGCAGCCAGACTCCCTGAGGTCCACCCAGCCAACCCCTGCTGGGGCATCTGTTCCTTTCCCGGGGCAGGTGGTGGCTGTGGACCCCGACCTGGGGGAGAATGGCACCCTGGTATACAGCATCCAGCCCTTCAACAAGTTCTACAGCCTCAACAGCACCACGGGCAAGATCCGCACCACCCACATCATGCTGGACCGGGAGAATCCTGACCCAGTGGAGGCTGAGCTCATGCGCAAGATTGTCCTCTCTGTCACTGACTGTATGGGCCCCGCCTCCCCCAACTTGACCCATGACCCTCGGGAGGCTGGGGATGTCCTCTGGGGTCCTGGGGCTCACACAGGAGGGCAGTGTCTGAGCACCATGAGCAGAGTGGTGCCATTCCCAAGTGACACCCAGGTGGGGAGGGGTACAAGGCCCAGACTGTACCCCGGGAGAATAGGGGCTCACACCTGCCATTCTCTCTCCATTCACTTTTCTCTTGCATCCCTCCTCCCTCTCCTTGACCCCTTCTCCCCCATCCCCAGGCGGCACACCTCCTCTGAGGGCCACCAGCAGTGCCACAGTGTTTGTGAACCTCTTGGACCTCAATGACAATGACCCCACCTTTCAGAATCTGCCTTTCGTAGCTGAGGTGCCAGAAGGCACCCCTGCGGGAGTCTCGATCTACCAGGTGAGTGTCCCTCACCTTGTCCCTGACAGTCCCCCCCCCCACCCCTGTGTGCCCTGTGAGGGCAGGAGGCAAGGGTGCCAACTGAGACTCCTAGAGGTCACACACAGTTTGCAGGCTTGGAACAGGTGCTGGGAGGGACTGGCGGTGGTCTAGGTGGCCCTGGAGATCCCTAGGGGTGGAAGGCTTCACTGGGTCCAGAAGGAAGTGGATTTGCACAGGCAGAGGAAGCACCCCAAAGAAGGAGGGGGGAAGGCAGAAACAGAACTGGGGAGGGAAGCAGAGACTAAAAGTCAGGGAGGAAACTGGGTGCTGATGGCTCATGACTGTAATCCTAGCTACTCAGGAGGCGAGATCTGAGGATCTGTGGCTCAAAGTGGTAGAGCTCTAGCGTTGAGCAAAAAGAGCTCAGAGAGCCCAAGCACTGAGTTCAAGCCCCACGATCACCAACATAAAATAAAATAAAATAATCTGGGAGGCCAAGTCTGAGAGTTTCACAGGTCAGATCATGAAAGGCTGGCCTAAGACTCCCCAAACCCACAGGTCTGGTACGCAGGGCCCCAGGCTCCTGTGTGGGTGTCCCACCTATTCCCCTGCCCTTGTAAATGCCAAGGAAGCTCCACTCGGGGGAGGACTGGCCCTACACAGCCAGGGGCTTTACAGAGCTTCACCCATGCCCTTATAGCTCAGGGGAGACCAGGCCCATCTTGGACCCTCTGCCTCACCCTCCATCATCCTAGTTCAGAGGACTCTGAAGATGTCAATTCAAGGAGGACCATCCTCAGCCAGAGCCAGTTAGACATTCTGGAAGATGCTCAAGGTGAAGAGTATGAGCTTTTGTGCTAAGGAAGTGGTTCAGTGGTGGATTCCTGCCTGACATGAGCAAGGCCCTGGAAGAAGAAGAAAAAGAAAAAGAAAGAAGGAAAAGAAAAGAAGAACAAAAAAAAAAAAAACCTTGGAGTCTGACCGATATTGAGTGTGTATTCCATTTCTACCAGTGGAGTGCTGTGTGTCTTGGAGAACACTGCTCACCCTCTCTGAGCCTCCTGCTTTCTCACACAAGGACTGGAGATAACAGCAGGATTGCCTGGCTGGGCAGAGGGGGGTGAAACCTGGCACCTGGCCTGCAGGAAGTGATCAGGAGCTGTGGGACTATGGCATGGTTTGTGTTGAGATAGCCTGTTCTCACCCAAAGGCATGGCTGTGATGTAAGAGTGGGTGGCAGCATGCTGCTGCCTGCTGTGCCTCAGTTTCTTCACTTGTAAGAGGTAAATAGCAAGCTTTGCTTCCCAAAAACTCTCTCCAGCAGAACCCTCTCCCAGGCCCCAGCAGGGAGAACCCTGATCTCAGGACAGCTGCCAGTCCCCAAGGAAGAAGTATGGGGTGAGAGCAAATGAGCCCTAAACTCAGAGATGGCAGGGAAAAGAGACACCGGCCAGTGCTCTTCTTGGCTCCTGGGGGAGCAGCCAAGCCTCGGGGCTTGGGCAGAACTTGGAAACCAGCTGTGAAGGCTTGAAGGCCAGCCTTCGCAGAGAGGTGTGGCCTCCTGTCCCATCCAGGGCCTCAGCCAAAAGAGATGCCTGCTGGATTTGTGAGGGAATTTGCCCAGGGATTAGAGCTATGTGCAAAGAAAATGGAAGTCTTGAACCTCATCCTGGAGATCAGGCAAGCTGGACCAAAGCACCCTCTCGTGCAGTGTGCATTTCTTCCCTTGGTGAGAGCCAAGCTTACTCCAAAGTTCTGATCCATGGTGCTTAGACCTGCAGGGTGCTTGGTGTAGCTCTGGTATTGGAAAGAACCTCATCTGCTCTTAGAATCCAATGAACTGACAAATGAAACCCTCAAGTGGCCTTGTGTATGTGTGTGCACACACCCATACTTGATCTCAGGGCCAAGACACTGACCCTTCACTTTTTTTTGTGGTTGTTGTTGGTCATGGGGCTTGAACGCAGGGCCTGGGCACTGTCCCTCAGCTCTTCAGTTCAAAGCGAGGACTTTACCACTTTGAGCCACCATGCCAATTCCAGTTTTCTGGTGGTTAATTAGAGATCAGAATCTCACAGACTTTCCTGCCCAGTCTGGCTTTGACCTGAGACCCTCAGATCTTAGCCTCCTGAGTAGCTAGGATTACAGACATGAGCCACATTGCCCAGCTGTCCTTTAGCTTTTTTGTTCAATTTTTTTCCCCTCAAGGCTGGCACTTGAACCATAGCTTCACTTCTGACTTTTTACTGGTTAATTGGAGATATGTCTCATGGACTTTCCTGGCTGAACTCACTGTGAACTGCAATTCTCAGATCTCAGCCTCCTAAGAAGCTAGGATTACAGGTGTGAACCATTGGTGGCCAGCATCCTCAAGTAACTATTTTGTTTATGCTCATCATGGGTTTTGAACTCAGGGCCTGGACACTGTCACTGAGCTTTTGTGTCCAAGGCTAGCACTCTACCATTTGAGCCACAGCTCTGTTTCCAGCTTTTTGGTTGTTAGTTGGAGACAAGAGTCTCATAAACTTTCCTGCACAGGCTGGCTTTGATCTGTGGTCCTCAGATCTCAGCCTCCTGAGTAGTTAGAAGCACAGGTATATCACTGGCACCCACATCCTCAAATGACTTCAAAGCTACTAATCTTGACATCTACCTGTCACCATTTTACAAATCCTAGCCACCCATGGAGGGGAGCCTGTCACAGAGCATCCCATGAGGTTGAGCTCTGTCCATGATGCCAGGAGGAGTCTCCAAGCTGTAGCAATGCCCCCAGCCAGTGTCACAGGGCTGAAAAATGAGGATTTTTCTGGACTGCTAGACCCAAAGAAAGCATAGGACCTGCTGGAGTGAATTAGGGAGGGCTTCCTAAGTGGAGAGCAGGGCTTGGTGGAAAAGGCTTTGGGACCTAGAGAATGCCCCCCCCCCGTCCCTGCCCTCATCCTTGGGCACACTTTGTGCCTCTGAACCAGAGCTCACCTGGGTACCTCTCAGTTCTGACAGGCTGTCCCTTCAAAGGCTCTGGGGACAATAGGTTGGAGGTCAGAAGAAGGGAGTAGTTATGTCTGGCGTGCCAGCTCAGGTTGTTCCTAAGGGAGAAGCATTAATCCCAATGTCCCCAGCCCTCACATGCCCCTCCTCTTCTTCAGGTGGTAGCCATCGACCTGGACGAGGGCCTGAATGGACTGGTGTCCTACCGCATGCAGGTGGGCAGGCCCCGCATGGACTTTGTCATCAACAGCACCAGCGGCATGGTACTTACCACTGCTGAGCTGGACCGGGAGCGCATCGCCGAGTACCAGCTGCGGGTGGTGGCCAGCGACGCGGGCACGCCCACCAAGAGCTCCACCAGCACGCTCACTGTCCGTGGTAAGGGCTGCCTCCTGCCCACTGCCGGGCCCAGGCTGGTGCTGTGGGCTGGGATCCACACCCACTAGGGCTGTGCACTGGATGTAGTGATGCCCTCTCCCACAGGCTAAGATCACCTGACCTCACCATGCTAAAAATGCCAGCCAGGCCTGGTCCCCCTCCTGGCCATCTCTATAGGCCCCAGAGTCCACCTAGGCCCCTGCCCCTCTTAACTCCCAATGCTCACATCTGCAGAAGGCCTGAGTGGGTGTTGAGAACCCAGAGGCCCCAAGAAGCCAGGAAGGTGTGGAGCTCATCCTCTTAGGCAAGCCAGAGGTCATCTCTGGGCGGTAAGCCAGACCTCTGCCTGCCCTGTGGGTGTGGCGTCCACAGCACTGTCCTGAAAGAGGGTAGCCAGGAACCCCAGTCCCAGATTCCTCACCCTGTTGTTCCTTGTATGGGTGCTGCAGAGCCAGGGGTATAGTATAATTTATCATCCACTTGAGGTATCTAGTTCTGGGAGACAGGGGATACAGCCACAGGGCCAGGGTTAGCCCTAGGGAAGACAGGGCCATGCTCTAGGTCTATCCTGGCCATCCTGGCCTAGTGCAGTACAGGCACAAACCTTCGCCATCCCCAGTAGACACCAGAGATGTGTGGGTTAGGGAGCCACTGTCCTCTCTCCTGTGGGTCCCAGGCTTACCTGCAGGCATCTGGTACAGTTTGGATAGGACCCACTTCTTTCCCAATGATTGACAGGGAGTAAAGCTAGCCTTTAAGAGGGGACCCCAGATCACTTCTCTCCAAGGCTCAGCAAAAGATACACCATCAATGAGCTGGTGATGCCACAGTTCACATAGATGGGGTCACTTCACCATGGAGGTCCCAGGTCACCCCAAGCCTCATCTGCTCAAGAAAGACAGGTTTTATCCTGCATAGTTGGAAAATATGTGTGTGTGTTCTGGTCCTGAGCTTTTGCACTCAAGGCTAGAGCTCTACCACTTGAGCTACAGCTCCACTTCTGGCTTTCTTGGTAGTTAATTATAGATAAGAATATCATGGGGCCTTTCTACACCCCCAAGCTTCACACTGTGATCCTCAGATCTTGGACTTCCTGAGTAGCTAGGATTATAGACATGAGCCACCAGCACCCAGCAGAAAAACATACCTTCCATAGGAATTAAACCTTGGGGTTTTGAGGAAAACCAGTCCCTTCTTTGGGACCCCTTTACAAACTGGGGAGACCATAGCCCTTCCACCTGTTGCTGTGTGACTTTGGGCAAGTTGCTCACCCACTTCTGGGCTATCTATCTATCTATGTATCATCTATCTATCTTAGCGTGTCAGATGACAACCACCTCATAAGGAAGGGTGCATATCCTAGATGGGATGTACTTAGTGTGAGCTCAGATGTGGTCTCCAGCACTGTCATTATTATAATCATCATTGCCATTGTTAGGCATACAGGGGAGGGGAGCTCTGGAATTTTCTCTCCTCCCTTTGATAGCATGAGCATGGACTGTGGGAGGTCCTGGACCTCTGGTCAGACTCACCCTGGCCCCACCAGGCGTAGGGAACCCTGGACTCACGGAGGAGGTATTAGCACAGATGCCACCTGGGATCAGTGACACACACCCCCATACTTGGATATCCCTTTTCTTGGTGGTCCTGGATATCTAAAGCAGGGGTCAGGCCTAGCCCGGGTACCCTTCTGCCCACAGTGCTGGACGTGAACGATGAGACACCCACCTTCTTCCCAGCCATGTACAATGTGTCTGTGCCTGAGGATGTGCCACGCGAGTTCCGGGTGGTCTGGCTGAACTGTACAGACAATGACGTGGGACTCAATGCCGAGCTCAGCTACTTCATCACAGGTGCAGCCTGGGCCCACCCACCCCTCCTAGAGGGGGGTGAAGCATGGGAAAGAGCAGCAGGTATCCCCCTCCACCAAAGCATTTGCTCCTGCACTTCCCCAGGGCCATGTGGCTGGATCAAGTGGTCCTCTGTACCCCTACGGAGACCAGTTTTCAGTCACTTTGTGCAAGGAACTCAGCAAGCCCTTGGTCCCAAACCTAATGTGGTGGTGCCCTCTGCTGATAGAACAATGCACTGCTGCCAACTCTCAGGAGAGGGGTCTCCCATAGGAGTCCCAGGGAGGCCCCTTGCTGGCTCTACCCCAGGAGGATAGACATACTTGTTCCTATCTCCACTCTGAGTGCCTGCATGAATCCCCACTTACAGAACTGTGGTCCTCAGCCCAATCCCCATCCCAAGATGAGAGGTCTGGGGGTTGCATAGTTCACCCCCAAAGTCTTCAGCCTCATAGAAAAGCCCTAACCCCTTCCTCAGCCACTTTTTCAGGACAGGCAGGAGAAAACAGATCCAGGCTCAGGTGGGCAGGGGGAAACTAGAGCAGCACCTGGAAGCTCACAACAGTTGTGTTTTGTTTTTGTTTTTGTTTTGTTTTTGCTCTTTCTCTCTGTGTGGGGCAAACGAATTGGTCCTCATGGAGCATCTGGTATACAGTATGTGCTCCATAAATGTTGGACACATCAGCCCAGGCAGGCTGCACCCTCATCAGAACCCCTCAGCTCATGCTGGGTGGAGCATAGCTCCTGGACCTGTTTCTCCATCTGTAAAAGGGGTTTGTCATGTGCCCTCACAGGGCATCTCCTGGCTGAGGAGCAGAGTTGGATGCACCTCCCTTCACCCCCAGCCCAGAGCTCTGCTGCCTGGCCACAGCTCCCTTCTGTCTTGCCTGCAGGGGGGAACGTGGATGGGAAGTTCAGCGTGGGCTACCGTGATGCTGTGGTAAGGACGGTGGTGGGCCTGGACCGAGAGACCACGGCCGCGTATACGCTCATCCTGGAAGCCATCGGTGCGTGCCAGTGCTTGTGCGCTGCCAGCCTAGTTGTTCCCTTTAGAGTTTGTATAGGGGGCAAAAGGGGACTTCCAGGGGCTCAGCTAGAATCCAGAGGTTGACCTTTGCCAGAGGCCGGTGGAGGAAAGGTCACGGATGTCCACCAGGTGTTCTTGAGCACAAACGGGGGGTGGGGGGTGGGGGGGATGCGGCTTGTGCTGTATGTTGTATATGAGTGAGATGCTGGGATGGAAAGTTGAGACAGGCAAGTGGAATAATCACTGTACATTGGGGTAAACAAGCAGGATGGGAGAGAGGAGGAATGGCAGAGGAGCATCAGGCACAAAGGATGGCAGAAATGTGGAAGAGGAGAGTTAAGGAAGGTTTCCTAGAGAAAGTGTCATAAGGACGCCTTTGAATCAGGACTCTCTGGGTTGCAAATTTGAAAATAAAATGACCTCAGCAATAAAGCTCATAGATCCAGTCTACCTGCTGTAGCCATGTGTGAAGTCAACATCAGGGCTTGCCATCAGGCCTCATGTCTCTACTCTGGCCGGCTCTGCCTGTGTGCTGGCTCCCTGCTCTGCCCTCCATGGAGGCCCCATGCATCTCCACCTTTCTTTTTTTGTGGGTTGTGGGACTTTAACTCTGGGCTTAGGCTCTGTCCCTGAGCTCTTCAGCCCTAAGGCTCTACCACTTGAGGCACAGAACCACTTCTGGATTTAATTGGGGATGAGTCTCATGGACTTTCCTGCCCTGGCTGGCTTTGAACCACAGTCCTCAGATCTCAGCCTCACCAGCACCTGGCTTTGTCTCCCTTCTCTTACTCTTTCTCTCTTTGGGACAAGCTCTCATTATGTTATATTGGTCTCAAACTGGGCTCCCATGATATTCCTGCCTCAACCTCCTGAGAAGACAAGACTACAGACATGTACCATCTCACCTGGCATGTCTTCCCTTCTAAGTCAGTTATCATTGGGTGTATGGTCCATTTGGATAAATTCAGAATGACTTACTCTCAAGATCTTTAATTATATCTTCAAAGATACAAACACATTTTTTTCTCCAAATTCACATGCACAGGTTCCCAGGGATCTCCATCCATTCATCCCCCATGCCTGCGTGGCTCCATTGGGAACTGTGTTTTTTATAGGGTTAGGGTAAGGATGGTGTGAGTTAGAAGACTGTCTGGCATAGGGTGGTATATAAGCATTAGTTCTTGTTAGTGTCACTACAGATCTACAGAGGCTGGAGAGTATGGGCCCATCTCTGGTGCCCCAGAGCATATACAGCCTAGGAAGTCTGCCCCTTGGGCATCAGCTGACACCTGTCCTTCCTTTCCCATAGACAATGGTCCTGTGGGCAAGCGCCATACAGGCACAGCCACCGTGTTTGTCACTGTCCTGGATGTGAACGACAACCGGCCCATTTTTCTGCAGAGCAGCTATGAGGCCAGCGTCCCGGAGGACATCCCCGAGGGCCACAGCATTGTGCAGGCAGGTGGCCCCTGGGACAGGGTGGGCAGGCGCAAGAGAGGGGCAGGCACACTACTGCGTCATGGGAAAAGGGGGAACAGGTTGTGTTAGCTGAGGACAGACCTTGTCTTCCCAGAAAACAAGAAAGGCCTTGGCCTCCCTCCCCCAGCCCCTCACCACCCCCAGAAGGCCTTTCAGAGCAGGAAGGAGGGGAGGTCATACTTTCCTGGAAAGGACCTGAAGAGAGAGGGCCAGGGCCCAGGAAGGCCAGAACAGAGCAGCTTTCACAGCCCCTTGGCCAAGGCTCCCCTCTTGGAAGAAAGCTGGAGGAAGAAGAAAGGAGCCACAGCTCAGAGTTCAGAGGGAGAAGGGGAGGAGGAGCCTGAAAATGCAGCTCTCCTGCCCCAGGCCTCTGTTGCTAGGTGGGGAGGGAGAACGGAATGAATTGCTCTCTTCACCAACTGCAGGGGCTTTCCACACCATTGCCACCCAAGGCCCAGCCAAACATAGCAAAGCCAGGCTTGCCCACTGGGACTGGCTCCAAGGCCTGGGAGTGGAGGAAGAGCAGGAGGCTAGGAGGGTGCCTGCCTCAGGAGGGGCTGACAGACAGGAGATGGAGGCTCCAGGGAGCACAGAGATGCACAAAAATTTGGTTCTAAAAGAGAGTCCTTCCTTCTGGCCTCAGCTTCTGGAGGGGCTTGGAGAGCCCCTCACAGGATCTGTGGTCTGTAGCCCAGGAGCTGCCATCCCATAGCTCAGCCAACCTTGGGACACAGAGGCCTTTGAGAGCCCTCTTCACCCCACCTCCAACAATCTCCCCACTCCCACCCCCACCCCCCAGGAAGAGAATGGCTTGCTGGCCAGGGGACAATAGTATGAGACCAGCTGACTGCATTCAGCCTGGGATGTAAACCAGGAAGTGAGGAAAAAGCAGGAAGAGAGGGAGAAACAGCCCTTGGGGAGGAGACCTGCCCTCTCTCTAACCCCCTGGAGAACTGGCTTCTATTCATATAGTGCTACTCAAACTGAAATCCTGGAGTCCCTGAGTAATACAGGGCTTTCCTGCACCCCTCTGCTTCTCAGGGAGAGGTTCAGGATCTCAGGGCCTTCTCCCACACCCTGTGAGAAGCATCCTGAAAAACTGGAGTTCATCTTCCAGCTCAGCAGTGCCCCACCAGGGCCTGCTTAGAAAATAGCCTTCCTTGGTGGGGAGAGAGGGGAAGAACTCTGGGCAATACAGACTCCTAGCAAGCGCCTGATACAAGAGGCCTTGCCAGTTGCCAATGGCTCACATCTATAATCCAGACTGAGATTTAAGGGTCATGGTTGAAAGCCAGCCTGGGACAGGAAAGTCCATGAGATTCTTATTTCCAATTAACCACCAAAGAGCCAGAAGTGGAGCTATGGCTCAAGAAGAGCACCAGGCTTGAGCAAAAAAAATCTGAATGATAGCGCCCAGGCCCTGAGTTCAAGCCTTATTACAAAGAAAAACAAAACAAAAACCAGAGGCCTTGTACTTCGATGCCCAGATCTAATCAACTAAAGCCAAAGTCAGACAAAGTCTAGCTCTCTATGATCTCCCAGATCCCACTGTGCACTGTAGCTGGGATGGGGAGGGGTGGGGAATAGAAGGGATAGCCAATGGGCATTGGGAACCAGTGAAGTGTATAGCGCTGTTAAAGAATCGCACACCAGAGCTTGGACCTTGAGAAAACTTGGCTGGCTGCACTGGGGGTCTCAGCAAGGGCGGCTAGGGCTGCCTCTGGTTGAGGCCTATTCAGCTGACTCTGGGACAGGAGCCAAACAGCTCAGGCCCTCATTCGTCAATCTTCACATGTGAAATCCAGCCAAAGCCTTTAGCCTTGGTCTTGAGTGGAAAGGCCTAGGACTTGGGGTTCTGAGCAGCCTGTTCTGCATTTGATCGGTTGATAGAACAGGTATCACAAACATGGAGCTGCGTGCCGAATGGGGTCCAGGCCTAAGTCCCACAGATGTTCTGGGAGATCTGACTAGTCTCACCTGAGGAGGAGCAACCTCCTTCCTTGGGTGAGGCATGGAACCACAGCGTAGTATCTTCAGAGTCCAGAAGACATCACTTCCAGGTGCTAGCAGTGGCCAGCCTCCTGCCACTCTTGACAGAAGCCTCGGAAGCCTTCTTCAGCCCCTTCCTAATGGAAGGGGGAAGGCCAAGATGGCTGTCAGGATCACAAGGTTCATTGCATATTTGCCCCTCTTTCCGGCTGACACCCAGGCAACTGGTCCAATGAGAGGGTGCTGGCTACTGCTGGATCAGCAGGCAGGAAGTCCAAGGAGAGAGATCCTTAGGGTCTCGCTGCCCTAGACAGAGGACAGGCCCAGGACAGTACCCCACCCCAGTGTGGGTGAGCATACTATTTAGCAGGGAGAGGAATGGGACAGCCTCTGGCCATTTAGCCACTCCTATGAGCTGGACTTTAGGCCTGCAAAGAGGGTAAAGCTTCTGTAGGAGCCCAGTTGCTGCTCCTAGTAATGGTAGGGCCTGGCTTCCAAGTCCTTGCCCTCAGGCCAAAGACTTGGGTGGCTCTGGGTGCTTGTCTCTTGTTCCAGAAGTCTGTTAGCCAGCAACAAGATTCTGGGCCTCTCCTCTGGCCACCTCTGAGAAAGGACACAGGGTAGGCATGCAGGGAAGCCCAGGGGGGGGGTAGGAATGAGGCCCACAGTGCTGGGACCTCTGTCCTGCTGCAGCCTGCAGTGCTGGACTCCATCCAGGGCCGCTGGGTGGACACCCTGTCACATCTTGGTAGATTCTGTGTAGTCAGTGGCACCTGAGTTCTCCTCCTGGCCTGGCAGAGGACACCGTGGGGCAGTTGGCCAACCATGCCTGAAGCTGTGCAGGGAGCGGCGCAGAGAGCCCAGGCGCTTCCAGAGCCTGAGCTGGGGCTCACTGGGGCTGGCAGGGTGATGTGGCATGCACTCTCGTGCCTGACGGTGGCCCGGGCCCAGTGTAGCTGGTTTGCAGAGCGTCATGAACAGCAGGCAGGAGGCCAGCAGCAGGAAGATGCAGGCCAGGGCAATGAGCACAGGGACAGGGCCTGCCATCTCCACCAGAGGCCCAGGTGTAGCCAGAGCTGTGAGGAAGGTTGGAGAGCTGGCACCTGTGGGGCTGATGACATGGGGGCCCTCTGTGTTCATGGTACCTGCAACAGGCAGGAGGCAGAGGCTCAGGCAAATCTGCTGGACCAGGGCAGACAGAGACATATCTGGGGAACACTGATGTGAGTGGGTACTGTTAAACTAGATCACCTGTGACCACTTTTTACACATATTAAGCAAAAATCAAAATCAAGAGAATTTCTAGAAATCTCTAAATTTTAACACTGGCCACACTGGGCCGAGTTCCTGCCTTGTGCTAGTAACTGTCCCCAAAGTGCCACACTGCCCCCATAGTCTACCACATACCTTATTTTGCCTGTGGGTCAAGTCTAACCTGCTCCCAGGGAAACTGAGTCCCAAACAGGGGAAGGCCAAGCCCAAGGCTATATTATGAGCTAGTGGCCAAGCAAATATCAGAACCAGATTTCCTGATTCCAGTTTTTAGCTCCATACTTCCCATTCCAAGAACAGATAAGAAATAAGCCCGGGGGAGCGGGGGGGGGGGGGGGGGGTGAGGAAGTGTAGTTAATGAGGTGGGAGGGAAGAGATGGAAGGGGAAAAACAAAGGAGGAGGCAACAATGCTTGATAAGAAATGTACTCATTACCTTGCTCAAGTAACTGTAACCCCTCTGTATGGTATTTTCACAATAAAAAACTTATTTTTAAAAAAAGAAGCCCATAAGGAATTGGCAGGCAGGGTTGGACATCATTTTCCTGAAGGCATTTCCGTTATGAAAGATCATCCCAAGCTGAGCACAAATGGCTCACACTTGTAATCCTAACTACTCTGTAGGCTGAAATCTGAGAGTCACAATTCAAAGCCAGCCTGGAAAGGTGACTCTTATCTCCAGTTAACCAATAAAAAAAAATCAGAAGTGAAGGTATGGCTCAAGTAGAAGAGCACCAGCCTTGAGCCAAAAAAAAAAAAAACTCATTCCAGTTTACAGAGTCTAGCAGCTGGTCCCAAAGATGGAAAACCAGGGTGAGCTTTTGGTGGAGCAGATGGAGGTGGCAGATGATTGACACCTGGGCTTGGCTGCCAGGTAATGAGCCATCCAAGAAGACAGCTGGGCAGCTCCCTGGGCAGCCTAGGCTGACAGTCCCAGTACTGCCATGCAGGCTCCAGGTGCTGGCTCATCTAGCATCCCAAGGGAATAGAGAAACCTGGGCTCATTTTTTTTTTAAGGCAAATATTCCTGATGTTTAAATATCAACATCCAATTCAGATTTATTTAAGGCAAGAAAGAAAAGGAGGCAAGTCCTGCAAAGACCATACAAACATTCTAAAAATTTTGAAATGAATTTTCAAATATTTCAAAACAAAATACTTTAAGCCCAGTATTGCATGTGTGCGCATTTGCACGCGCGCGCGCACGCACACACACACACACACACACACACACACACACACACACACACACACACACACACACACACACACACACACACACACACACACACACACACCCCACAGCAGTCTCCATCCAGCACCTGTAATCTTTGAATTTTACAAACTGAGGACAGGAAACTTAAATCTATCCTGATGCCTGGGCTTACCAGGCATAAGGCCCTGATTCAAATCCCAATATCACAAAAAAGAAAACTTTCTCTCTTTGACTTTAAAGTCTCTCCAAGAGTGAGACTGGTTGGGGACAGGGCTTGGAGGAGCAGTTTCTGCCTACCTGACCTGCAGTGTGCTCTTGCCTTGGTTCAGGAGTCAAGTTTTTACCTCCAAAGCCCATCACAAGAGGCTTAGTCATGCCACTACTGTGCATATAGCTGTGATGAACCCTGCCAGCAGGTGATGGAGAGTAGGGGTGATCACCAATCCATTACCCGAAGAACCCCTGTCCCACCCTGACACTCACCAGCAGTTGTACGACCTAACTCCCGGCTTCTGTGCCCAGTCAACTGTGAGCATCCAGAGCTTCCCACCACCTGCCATCCCTCCCTTACTACCACCCCTCCCAGCCCTTCCAGACAGAAAATGACGCCTCTCCACTTGTGGCTGGAAACTCTGATGCCCGTCTAGCTGCCCAGGGCCTCCGCCTTCCAGGCCAGAGCACACTCTGGCTGGGCAGCCTACATGTCAGCCCTTCCTGGAGGAGGGATGGGGTGTGGCCCATGGCCAGCTCCCAAGGGAAGAAGAGCAGCCTCCCTCTGGCCTCCTTGGGCAGGGTTTGACCTGAGTAAGGAAGGGCTGTCTGAGTTGGGAGACACTGGACCTTACTAGTTCTGATGCTACTTCAGGGCCTGCAAATGGGCTGGAAAAGCCACAGGCTGGTAGAGAGGCTCCTGTCTGCAGGCCTTGAGACTTACTTCAGGAAGAACATTGGTGGGGCTATGATTGCACCTGAGCAGTCCCTATGGCAGCCTGGAGCTCCAAAGTGCTTGTCAGAACCAGTCACCTTCCCTAGAGCTCAAGGCAGGTCTATCTGACCTATCCCCCCAACAAGGGCTGCTGGGTCCCAGGAAAGCAGCTCCTTAAGACCAAGCTGGAAATAATCTTGAAAGCAGGGGAAGAATCTTCCTCCCTGTTCTGGATGCATAGCTGCAAGCTCCATCTAGAACATTCTTGTTTCCCTTAGAGTTCCATAGAGCAGGGCCTGGGAGAGCAGAGAAGCTTAATGTGTGTCCACGGCCTGGTCACTGCCCCCACTGGCTGGTTGCAGACCAGAGGGACCACCAAACACAACCTCCTGTCATTCCCAAGCCCCCAGTGGGTCCTCCCCCACACTTTCCTCACCAGACTCTCACTGCAGTCCCCCACACTGACCTCAGGGCCAGACCGGAGCACAGCAGGGAAGTCTCTCAGTTGTCCAAGGAGGTACAGGGAAGACCAGGCAGCCGGCAACCAAGCCTACCCTGGGCTCTGCAGTGCCCCGTGCCTTCAGCCAGCCAGGTGGGCCCCTCCCCTGCTCACCAGCTAGACACTGGGAGAGTCAGGGCCTGCCTCGTGGGAGGGGGCAGCTAGGAGGGTAGGGATGGCAACTGGTGGAGAGAAAAGGGGAGCCCTCCACCTTGCTCCAGTCCATCTCCCTGGAGGAGCTCTCCCAGGGAGGTAGTGACTCTCATCTTCCCCCTTGGAAGTTTGAATGGTATGGTCAGGATGGCCAGGGCAGCCAGCAGGTTGCTATTCAATGTCTGCCAGCCCCCAGGTTACCCGGGAGAGGGGCTACACACAGAGAGGCAGTGGGAGGGAATAGGCAGAGTGATGGCCCTGGCGGTCCCCAAGGCCCCTCCCTGGGCCCTGGCCTTCCAGGCTTAGAAGAGTGTTTTCCCTACAAAATCTGAGGACTGAGGGACAGCCAGGGCCATGCTGCTTGCAGGTTGAGTGGCACACACACACACACACACACACACACACACACACACACACACACACACACACACACACACACACACACACACACACACACACACACACACACACACACACACACACACACACACACACACACACACACACACACACTCCCTTCCCCCCTCTTCTGAACCTCCTCTCTTCCCAGAAGCCAAAACTTCCCTGGCAACCCTCCAGGGGTCTCCTAGCTCCCAGAAAACAGCATGGGAAGGAGTCATGGCTGTGTCTGAGACCTGTGCCTGGGGCCACCTCAATTAGAGACCCAGTGATTGGATTTGAGCTCTTCCCTCCTGCCCTGCTGCACATGCAGCAGTCCTAAGCCTTGAACTTAGTGCCTATATGTTGTCCCTGAGCTTCTTTTTTTGTTGTTGTTGGTCATTGGGCCTGGGCACTGTCCCTCTGCTCTTCAGCTCAAGGCTAGCGCCACAACACCACTTCCAGCTTTTTCTGTTTATGTGGTGCTGAAAAATCGAACCCAGGGCCTCATGCATGCAAGGCAAGCATTCTACCACTGAGCCACCTTCCCAGCCCATTCTTGATCTTCTGTGCTCAAGGCTAGTGATCAGCTCTACTTCTGGCTTTTGAGTATATGTTGGAGATAAGAGTCTCAGAGATTTATCTGCCCAAACTGGCTTGAAACCATGATCCTGAGATCTCAGCTTCCTGAGTAGGATTACAGATGTAAACCATTGGCACCTGGCTCTTTTTTAAATCTTTTTGAGGAATGAGGTAGGTCAGGTACCACTGGTTTTTAGTCTGGTTTTAGATTGGTTTTTAGTCAGAGTTAAGGGAGAATTACTCAAAGCTTTAAAACCAAGGACACATACCAAATAAAGGAAGGAATGCTAGGGGTTTATCTTGCTTTTAGTGTGGGTTTATGTAAGAAGCTGGTGTTTTTTTGTTTGGGGGGAGTTTTTGTTTGTGTATCTGTGTATGTGTATGTGAGTGTGTGTGTGTGTGTGTGTGTGTGTGTGTGTGTGTGTGTGTGTGTGTGTGTGTGTGTTTTGTAAAAGCAGTTTCTAAGAACCTGAACTAGCCAGTGCTGGTGACTTACACCTGTAATCCTAGCTTCTGGAGCTGTTGTTCAAGTGATAGAACTCTAGCCCTGAGCAAAAGAAGCTCAGGGACAATGCCCAGACCCTGAATTCAAGCCCTAGGACTGGCAAACACCAAAAAAAGAACAAAAAACAAAAACAAAAACCATGAAATGAATCCAGTGTGGCACAAAGGGCTTAAGGGAAAATAAGAGTGGGCAGGAAGCCTTGGGGAACCCAGCCTCCCTAGTGAGGCGCCCATGATCTCCAAAGAATCATGAGTAGGAAATCGCAGAGGTGTGAAATGATCTCTTCCAGTCTGGATCCAGAAAATTAGGGAGCCATCATTCACCTGCTCCCCATTCCCTGATCCCCTAAGAACCTGGAGGTAGAGCAGGGGCAGAGTCCTAACCTGCTTACTTCCCAGCCAGCCTCTATAGGAAAGCACAGGTTTGGGCAAGCCAGGATGAGGGGGGATTGGGAATAATTGGAGCATCTCCCTCTCCCTCAGCTGAAAGCTACGGATGCAGACGAGGGCGAGTTTGGGCGTGTATGGTACCGGATCCTCCATGGTGAGTGGGCTGCCTTAGGATGGGAAGATTCAGGCTTGTTGTCCTTGAGGCGGGGGTGGAGGGGGGTGGGGGGGTGGGGGGGCAGGGTAGCATTGCTTCTGTAGCTGCTTGGAGTCTGGGAGATGAGGCTAAGGAAATCTCTTGCACTTGTACACATAAGTTGGGGCCTGGGGGAGGAAAGAGGAATTTTCTAATTTCCCAGGGAGGGTGCTGAATTTGATAGTTTTGTACACAAAGTCTCCCACGTACCACAGTGCTTTCCAAAGCTACCACCCCAGTATAAGAAACCTTGGAGTCTGGGGAAGCTCCACAGGGATTTAGGGGGTCACTCTCATGCTCCAGCTAAAATCAGGGTCCCTGTCAGTCACTGTGGCCACTGTGGGCTGATCTTCCCACTTCTGGAACCCAGGATAAAGGCACTGTATATAAACTACAATGGCTGAGCTTGGAGGAGAGTGGGCCCCAAAGGAAAATCAGGAGCAGCACACCAGCCCAGCTCAGAGATGCCCACTGATTTGGCCTGGATTTGACCACAGAGCCTTGGGCTTATTAGAGTACCCTATATTCTTCTGAAAAGTTTAGAAGGCCTCACACCACCTATACTTGTAGCTGCATGAGTCAAGGAACCAACCCCCACCCCCATCTGGCATCCTATAAGGAGGAGGTTGGTACACATCTGCCCCGAACATCTAGACTTGCCAGGTGAGGACATCATGACACAGAGGCCCTCTTGCCATTGTGGGCTTCACCAGGTTCCCAAGATCTTTGGACAAGATTAATGTTCCAGGGAGGTCTAAATGCTTTCTTCCCCCATCTTACCAGCATTTGGCCCCAGACTAAGCCTCGTGCATCCCACTATACAGGTAACCATGGCAACAACTTCCGGATCCACGTCAGTAATGGGCTCCTGATGCGGGGTCCCCGGCCCCTGGACCGAGAGCGGAACTCATCCCATGTGCTGATGGTGGAGGCCTACAACCATGACCTGGGCCCCATGAGGAGCTCAGTGAGGGTAAGGCCAGAGGCAGGCTGGGCTGAGGCCAAAACTGGACCAGAAGTGGCCAGCTGTTGGGGTCTGGAGGGTGGGAGGCAGAGCTATTACTGGTTTTGATGCTGACTTACACCTAGGTATAGGGCTGGTGGGAGCATAAGGGCCCAACCCAGCTGGGATCTCCCAAAATGAGCCCTGCCATTTTGCTGTGAGCCTGTTTCTCCACAGATGGCCTTGGCAGTATAGATGCCAACTTTGCTTTACATATGGTGAAACAGGCTCAGAGAAGTCTCTAGTAATGGAATCAGGACTTGAGCCCATGTCTTTTGGGTCCAGGCTCAATGCTTTTTGCCTCCAAAATTATTTCTGAAATACTTGCATTCCCCAAATCCTCATGAACTGTGTTGGGTTTTGTTGGTTTGGTTTGGTTTTAGTGGCACTATGGTTTGAACTGAGAACTTTACATTTGCTAGATTGTCACTCTGTTACTGAGCCATGCCTTAAACCCTGGTTATTCCTGGTTATTTTTTATTTTATTTATATTTTTAATTTTTATTACAAAGATGACACACAGAGGAGTTACAGTTATATAAGTAAAGAGTACATTTCTTTTTGGGCAATGGCACCCCTTTCCCACTCCCAGTTTTTCCCTCTGTCCTCACCCACAAATTGTACAGTTCCTTTTTAACATAGTGTCTATTGAGTTCATTTTTTTTTTTTTTTTGGGTCCGGTTGTGGGGCCTGAACTCTGGGCCTGAGCACTATCCCTCAGCTCTTCAGCTCAAGGCTAGCGCTCTACCACCTGAACCACAGCGCCACTTCCGGCTTTTTTTCTTTTTGCTTATGTGGTGCTGAGGAATTGAACCCAGGGCCTCATGCATGCAAGGCAAGCGCTCTACCACTGAGCCACCTTCCCAGCCCTATTGAGTTCATTTTTTGTCCCCTATTGAGTTCATTCTGTGCCCCCTTGCTCTTCCAAAGACAGATAAATGAAAAGCAAGACAAAAAGAAAACAAAAACATAAATAAAGAAAAAAAACCTCGTTCCATTTCCTGGAGTTCACTTTGATAAATATTCTTTCATATGATCAGATGCACATGGGCATTGCACCTTTGTGTTTCTCTCCTAAGAGTATCCTCCCTTGGTCTCACTGTGTGTGAATGCCTAGAGTCCTGTATAATTAATTTATTATGCCCCAATATATTTTAATTGCATTTTAATTTAAGTAGTTGTACAAAGGAGTTACCATTCAACAAAGCCGTTTAAGACTACAGTGCATCTTTCGTGGGGGGTGGAGAATGTTGGTTGTGGGGCTTGAATTCAGTGTCTAGGCACTGTCCCTGAACTTTTTCACTCAAGTAATGCTCTACCATTTTGAGCCACAGTACCACTTCCAGTTTTCTGATAGCTAATTGGAGATAATAGTCTCATGGTCATTTCCTGCCCAGTCTGGCTTCAAACCATGATCCCCAGATCTTAGGCTCCTGAGTAGCTAGGATTATAGGTGTGAGCCACTGGCACCCGATACATCTTGATCAATGTCACCCCTTTCAACATTCTCCCCCATCCTCCCAGCTCTGCCCCTCTCCTCAACTTTGAATTTTGTAGGATACTCATTGAACTTTATGACTGCATTCTCCCTCCCCCTCCTCTCTTCATTCATCTTCCCTGGTTATTTTGGCGGTGAAATGTGGAGGACTTTCCTTCCCAGGATGGCCTCAAACTCAGATCCTCTGGCTCTCAGCCTCCTGAGTGACTAGGATTGCAGGTGTGAGCTACAGGTGCTTATACTTTAAGTTTCAATTAATGCATAATAATTATACATATCTATGGGATACCATGTGACACTTTAGTCTACGTACCCAAAGTACAATTAGAACTTTTTCCCTCCCTCACCATGCACCTACCTTGGCCTCCCTGAGTGGCCACATGTACACTGAACCCTTGTTAGGATGATATAGGCACATTCCTGCCAGCACCAGGCAGACAGAGGACTGAGAAGAAAGCTGGGGACATGGCTCAAGTGATAGAACATCCACTAAGGAAGTACAGAGTTCAAAGCCCAGTACCACCCCCCCCCCAAAAAAAAGACCCTGAAAGCTACTCTTCCCCACCCCCACGCCCTTTCCCCTAAAGCAATGGGAAGTGAGTCAGACCTCAGACATCACTGTCACTCACAAGTGGGAGAGGATGGAGAAAGGGGCGGAGAGCTATCGGGGACTTTTACTCAGACTTGAGTGGAGCAGAATCAGCTGCTCTTATCAGCCCATCTCCAGAGCTGTTTTCTCAGGCTGGAAACAATGAGCAGAAACCACCTGGCCAGCTTGTCACTCATCACTTCTCACTCAAGGGGACAAATGGGGTGGGTGACTCAACCTGAGCCTGCCTGGCTCCTTCAAATGTCCAACCACTTTGCCTGGGGGAAGGGAAACATGAAATGTCAGCTCTGACACTCTGTAACCCCTGTCCAGATGGACATGGCAGAGGGGTCCCTTAAACAGGGCCTGGTGAGATAGAGTATGTCCCCGGCGGTCCCTTTCCACCACTCTCTGTGTGACTCAATCTCTTACACACCTGTTGACCAGCCTACCCATAGTACAGCCTGCCTTTGCTGGCCCCTTTCAGACCACAAGCACTGACATCAGTGAAGCCCCCAGCCTTGGACTTTGTGACCTCAGCACTCCTCATGGCCCTCTGGGAAGTCCTGGGTCTTCTGTCAATGCCTTGGTATTGGAAATCCAATTTTAAACCAAATGTCATCCATCGTGTGAAGCAGATCAAAGGCATGGCGTGCTGCTGATGGGTACAGGGGTGAGGCACACTATGCAGCACCCACCTCACTGTCACACAGTGCTTCCTCAACTCGAACTCCACACACTTAACTGCCCTAGGAGATGGGCCCCGTATAACACCCATTTTGCAGGTGAGGAAGCTGAGGAAAAAAGAAATTAACACAACTTATTTAGGGCCCCCAGAAGAAGGGAAGAGTCAGGCTTCCTCCTGGCAATCAGCCAGCTTTTTCTCCCTCTCCTTCCCCCCCCCGCCTTCTCCACTCCTTCCCACCTTCTCTCTCCTCTTCCTCTCTCTCACCCTTTCTCCCCCTTTTCTCCCTTCCTCCCTTCCCCTCTCTCTCCTTTTCTCCTTCCCTCCTTCTCTCCCTCCCCATCAGATATAGGGCCTGAACTCAGGGCCTACAGCTTTTTCACTCAAGACTGGTGCTCTACCACTTGATCCATAGCCCATTTTCAGCTTTTGGCTGGTTAATTAGAGATAAGAGTTTCACAGTTGTCTGCCTGAGGCCAGCTTTGAAGTGCAATCCTCAGATCTGTTCTTTTAATGGCTATACTGTGCTAACCACAGAACCACCCTGCCACAAGAGCATTTTAGAGCAGTCAGAAGCCACTGCCTGGTCTCCAGGAAGTAACCTAAGGGTAGGAATTTGGGACTGCCCCCTAGGATGGGGGGCTTTGGTAACCCCTTCTGGTCCTATGAGACACAGGAAAATGTGGAGAGACACAGGGAACCTTCCTGGTGACAGCACAGGGCTGCAGCTTTGCCCTGGGTCAGTTTCCTGGCTGTGTCTGAGTTGCTGCAGGGACCATGAATGTGCCCCAGATCCTACTTTGAGGACCAGGGACTGCCCTAGTAATGGCCAGGAAGCATGGAGGGTGGCAATACAGACTTATCTCCTATTGTCCTGTCCCCATTGGAGAGCACAGCCCTACAGAGAAAGCAGGATGGTTCTGTGAGAGGGCAGATGGCTCTCTCTGGTGCTGTCAGAACTCGGCCAGCCTGTTTCCTGCACAGCTGCGTCTCTCAGGTTTGTAAACCACACACCACCTTGCCTCCTGTTGCTGCTGCTCCACATGAGGCTGAAACCATCAACAGCAGGGTGTATGTGGCCAGGCTCCCCACACCTCCCTTCTCTTCCTCTTGCCCTGCTTCTTCCCCATAACCCGTTGGTTATATAATTGTTAGGACTCCGGAAAGGAAAGGCTCACAGTTCTGAAAAGATGGATAGTTGGTTTCTGTTTACAGAAAGAGAGTTCCCAAAATTGATCCATGCAAATTTCCCCATACCCACCCCACCCAGAATCTCTCTAGCCAAGTTCTAAGTGAAGCCAAATCTAAAAGATTCCAGCCTGCAAACAGCTGTGCTGGGGACTGAGCACTTTAGTTTGCATAAGTGTTTTCTCAGTATTTGGATGTGAAAACTCAGCTAACCCAAAGTCATGGGATCAGCAAAGTGGAGAGCTCCCCCTGTCTTTTTTTTTTTTTTTTTTTTTTTGGTCAGCTGTGGGGGCTTGAACTCTGGGCCTGGGCGCTGTCCCTCAGCTCTTCAGCTCAAGGCAAGCGCTCTACCACTTGAGCTACAGCACCACTTCCTGTTTTCTGGTGACTTATTGGAGATAAGAGTCTCATAGACTTTACTGCCCGGGCTGGCTTTGAACTGCGATCCTCAGATCTCAGCCTCCTGAGTAGCTAGGATTACAGGCGTGAGCCACCAGCGCCCGGCTCCCCCTGTGTCTTGTATGTACTCTCCTCCCTAAATCCTGCACCTACCCCTCCCCAGACTCCAACTAGTCAGGTTGACCTGTTCTGCTTACAATAACCAGAAAAGCAAACTTCCAGGTAAGACCAGAGTCAATCCCAGAGGCAGCAATCCATCAGGAGCCAAATGTATGGGCTGCTTTGAGGCCCCGCTATCCTGCTGCCAATCATACATCATAGCTTCACAGAGTCTCTTTCTTCTCTCCTCTTTCTTCTCTCTCCTCTTTCCTTTCTGTGTGTGTGTGTGTGTGTGTGTGTGTGTGTGTGTGTGTGTGTGTGTGTGTGTGTGTGTGTGTGTGTGTGTGTGTGTGTGCGCGCACACGCCAGGACTGGGGCTTGAACTCATGGCATGTGCTCTATCTCTGAGCTTTTATGCCCAAGGCTAGAGTTCTACTGCTTGAGCCACAGCTCCATATTCAGTTTTTTGGTAGTTCATTAGAGATAAGAGACTCACAGACTCTCCTGCCTGG
Source organism: Dipodomys merriami (assembly GCF_024711535.1). Classification (NCBI taxonomy): domain Eukaryota; kingdom Metazoa; phylum Chordata; class Mammalia; order Rodentia; family Heteromyidae; genus Dipodomys; species Dipodomys merriami. Next base: position 1,649,976 of record NW_027202715.1, read on the forward strand.
GCTGGTTTTGAATCATGGTCCTAAGATCTCAGCCTCCTGAGTAGCTAGGATTACAGGTGTGAGCTAACCGTACCCAGCTCACAGACTCTTTTTGCCCATCTCCCCATACCACTCCTGCTTCCCTGGCTCTAGTGAGGCTGAGGTCTCCCCTTACTGGAACTAGCTCACCCCAGAACAGAGGAACGAACTGAAGAGCTCGTGGATTGAAAACCTGGAGATTCCTGTCCTCTTCTAGCCTTCTTTTTACTGTGAGACCTCAGGCAAGCCACGCCCCTCCTTGGGCCTATCTCCCCCATTTCTGAAAGGGGTGAGAGGCCCGTGTCTCCCTCCAGCTTCTGAGGCACCTCTTTATACTCCCCTTTCTTCCCTGCTGGTGCCCCAGGGATGGGGAGGGATAGCAGAGAGAAGCATGGGGCTGCCATGATCTCTGCTATAAACACCGCTGTCCCATAACATCCTCTAAACGGTTATTTTTCCACACACGTCATAGTCATTCATTAAAGAGAACTTAGCACATACAGATGAGCCATGAGGGGAATTAGACCTCATTCCATAATTCAGAAATGACCACTGTCTTGTGCAGACTCCCCAGAAGCAACTCTGAGATGAAGTCTTGAGTAAGAAACTTCTCCCTGGGGAAAGTGGGAGGGGCTAGGGCACCAGGAAGGAAGCAGCCAATGAAGTGGACTGTCCAGGGCAGACTGAACTCAGGGGACTTGTCTCAACCTCTAGGTGGACAGAGGAGTGGCCATCCCAATGGGATGGCATGCCAACAAGGGGTCCATTGAGAATCACCTCACTGCCCCACACAGGGCCCAGGAAACCAGGGGTTAGTACTTAGGCAGCAAGTTCTCAGCCATTCTGTCCTTTGGGCATTGGTTCCCAGCCATCCATTTACCCCATGTAGGGCTGATCCTCTGCCCTCTATCCTCTGCAATGTTGGCTACTAGCTAGCAGAAGGTGCTGGAAAAATCACAAATGGATTGCTGGCATCCTCCGCCCCAACCACCTACATGCATTTAGATACTTGAATGGACTCCATGTCCAGCATGTTTGGTGGCCTTGGCTAATTCTGTCTTGCTCACACCTTAGAAGCAGCATGGAGACTACAATGTAATGATACTCCTACCCTTTTCTTGTGAAGAAAGTTGATGGTCCCAAAGTCATGCCTGCCATCCTAGCTGCTCAGGAGGTTGAGATCTGAGGATCACAGTTCAAAACCAGACTGGCAGGGAAATCCATAAGACTCTGATTTCCAATTAGCCAACAAAAGGGCAGGAATGGAGATATGGCTCAAGTGGTAGAATGTCAGCCTTGAGCAAATAAAACTAAGGGACAGTTCCCAGGCCTAAATTCAAGTGCCCAGGCCTAAATTCAAGCCCCAATACCAGCATACATGTGCACAAAAAAGTTACTAGCTACAGCTAGGTGCCTCAGACCTAGTAGCTCACACCAGGAGGAACTATTCAGGAGGCTGAGATCTCAGGATCACAGTTGAAAACCAGCCCAGTCAGGGAAAGTCTGTAAGTCTGTGAGTTTATCTCCAATAAAGTACCAAAAAGCCGGAAGTGGAGCTGTGGCTCAAGTAGTAGAAAGCTAGCCTTGAGGAAAAAGAAGCTCAGGGACAGAGCTTAGGCCCTGAGTTTAAGCACCAGGACAAGCACAAAAGAAAAAAGTCACTAGTTACTCACAGGTCCACCCCCAGGGTTAGAAGGAGAGCTAAGGGTAGGATGAAGACTGAGTATCAGCCACATTCTAGGTGGTCTTGGGACAAGGAGGTGGACACGGTGGCTAGGCTTGATGAATGGTGCTCCCACTCTGGGTATCACAGACTCCCAGTCTCCACCCCACCCTAACATTGCACCCCTGGCCTGGCCCTCATAGGTGATCGTGTATGTGGATGATGTGAACGATGAGGCCCCCGTGTTCACACAGCAACAGTATAGCCGCCTGGGGCTTCGAGAGACTGCAGGCATTGGCACGTCTGTCATCGTTGTTCGAGCCACAGACCGGGACACTGGTGAGGCAAGCAGGAGAGGCACAGAAGTCCTACTGCTCAGAGTGACCCTCCTGGCTTAGCTGGTCCTGTCACCCTCAGACTCCCCACAACTGAGCCTGCTCCGGGTCCGGGAGGCGCTCCTTTGATGGTTGTAGTCACTCCCCACAGGTGCTGAGGCCTGAGTAGACTGAAGCCAGGAGATTTGTCTCAGCTTCTGGATAGACAGAGGAGAGGCCACAAATTTGCAAACTCCAGATTGGCCATGCTGGGTCCTGGCAGCTCCCCATTAGCTTTTGGTCAAGGGTTTGCATAGGACTGGGAAAAATGAAGGGGCCTTAGAAAACTGGCTGGGTGGGGACTGTTCTTCTAGCTCAGAGCCTGGTACTCAGGCTTTGCCAGATCCATTGCTTCCTCTGGTCTGCATGCATGGCTTTGGTCTGCCCTGAAGGCAGGCCCAACCCCCCAGGAAACAGGGACCATGTCCTCAGCACTCTGAGGAACCAAGCAGAAATTTGGCCACCTCTAAGGATGTATTCACAATTTCTAGATCAAAACCCCTCCTACAAGAGACTGCCTAAACAGACAAGGCAGGGTCTTCAATTTGAATTCTGGGGTTCCTCTACCACATCTCTTGGGGCCAGCATGTGTTGGGTGGGCCAGCCAAGGCCTTCACCTTGCATCACAGGGAACAGTCCCTGGCATAGACAATTTCAGAAGCCACCAAGGAGCCCCACCCCTGTCTGCAACTGCATGGCCTGTATCCTCTGCAGGGGACGGTGGCCTGGTGAACTATCGTATCCTGTCCGGTGCAGAGGGGAAGTTTGAGATTGATGAGAGCACAGGGCTTATCATCACTGTGGACTACCTGGACTATGAGACCAAGACTAGCTACCTGATGAATGTGTCCGCCACTGACCAGGCGCCCCCCTACAACCAAGGCTTCTGCAGTGTCTACGTCACCCTACTCAACGAGCTGGATGAGGCTGTGCAGTTTTCCAACGCCTCCTATGAGGTGACCATCATGGAGAATCTGGCACTGGGCACAGAGATCGTGCGGGTCCAGGCCTACTCTATTGACAACCTCAACCAGATCACCTACCACTTTGATGCCTACACCAGCACCCAGGCTAAAGCCCTCTTCAAGATAGACACCAACACGGTGAGGAGCTGGGGCAGGCCAGGAGGGTTCTTCCAGTGTGACCATTTACTGGGCTCCTTCAGTATACACAACACTGGGCTTAAAATGTCCTTGAGCCGGGCGCTGGTAGCTCATGCCTGTAATCCTAGCTACTCAGGAGGTTGATATTTGAGGATCACAGTTCAAAGCCAGCCTGGGCAGGAAAGCTTGTAAAACTCTTTTTTTCTTTTTCTTTCTTTCTTTTTTTTTTTTTTTTTTTGTCAGTCGTGGGGCCTGAACTCTGGGCTTGGGTGCTGTCCTTCATCTCTTCAGCTGTAGACTAGCATTCTACCACTTGAGCCTCAGCCCCAATTCCAGCTTTTTCTGCTGATGTGGTACTGAGAAATCGAACCCAGGGCCTCATGCAAGCAAGGCAAGCACTCTACCACTGAGCCACCTTCCCAGCTCGTGAGACTTTTATCTCCAATAAACCACTAGAAAACTGGAAGTGGTGCTGCGGCTCAAGTGGTAGAGGTTGGCCTTGAGCTGAAGAGTTGAGGGAAAGCGCCCAAGCCCAGAGTGCAAGCCCCATGACTAACCAAAAAAAAAAAAAAATGTCCTTGAGATAAACATCTCTGTAGTTCTTTTCTTCTTTGTTTTGATTTTGATTTTTGGGTTGGGTACCAATACTAGAGCTTGAACTTGGGGTCTAAGCACTGTCCCATAGCATGTTTGTTCAAGACTAGAATGCTACTACTTGAGCCATGGCTCCACTTCCAGTGTTTTAATGGTTAATTGGAAATGAGTCTGGATGGGCTGGTTTCAAACCATGATCCTCAAATCTCAGCTTCCTGGGTACCTGGCTTTTTTTTTAAACAGTATTAGGGTTTGAACTCAGGGCTTTTGCTTGTTAGGCAGGCATTACTACTCTTTGCTTGAGTTATTTGCTTGACTTATGTTTCAGATAGGGCCTCACACTTTTGCCCAGACTGGATAATTTTGCCCAGTCCTCTTATTTCCATTTCCCATGTAGCTGCAGATTACAGATGTGAGCCACCTTGCTTGCATCATACTTAAAACTCAATGTCCGGCCCTGTCCCCTTCCCATGTTCTCATATGATCCAAGAAATTCCAAGTATTCAGAACTCTGTCTGAGTGCCTAAAACCAACTCCTAGAATAAGGAGAGTTTCAGACATTCCTGTTGCTTAGTAAACTACAAGGGTTTTAGGAGCTTGATCAGGCCAGGGAAAATATCATACATATATTTCATAGGATATCACAGAAAGCTATGCAAGCCATCATGTCTCCCTTTTGACCTTGGCTGTTCAGAAGCCCAGATATAAATTTTATCCTTTATTACAAGTGAATTCTTAGCTAGGTGTTTGGTGCAGTTAACCTCCCATCTACTGTCTGCCTCCTACAACCCCATCTGTACAACCTCATCCTTGCTTTAGTGTATCTTTTTTATCAGAATCCCTTCTTTGAAAATAAGCAAGGTTAGAATCATTCCAATTACCAGATGACTAAGCCTCTTTCCAAACCTCAAAGAGTTTCCAGGCTAGGGGTAGATGTGAGAATAATGAGTGAGGCAGATACCAGCTGTCCATGGAGCTGAGAAAAGAACTCTGATAGAGGTGGAGGGGCACACAGCTGGGGCCCACAGAGGGAGCCAGCCCACTTGGCTGGGGAGCAGGGATCCAGTGTGGGACAGGCTCCATGGGAAGTCAGGCAGCCGTTGGCCTCCCTCAAGGGACATTTAGGCCAGGCAGGGGAGGGGCCTGCAGGTGGGAGGTAACACAGCCTGGCCTGGCTGGAGCCCAGGACTCTTGGAGGTGGGCAGAGTAGGCTCTTGCTGGTGGCTATGAAGTTATCACTTGCCCTTCCTCTAGGGTGTGATTACAGTCAAGGGCCTGGTGGACCGGGAGAAAGGTGATTTCTACACTCTGACAGTTGTGGCCGATGACGGGGGCCCCAAGGCGGACTCCACTGTGGTGAGTGTCAGAGTCCCCCATGGCAGCAGCCTTTCCCAACCCCAGCCTTTCCCAGTCCCCCAACACACAAGTTGGGCAAAGCCCCAGTCTACTCTATAAGACCACACAGAGGCCAGTGGGCACCTGGGCCAGGGCTGAGACTGCAGACAGATTGGGGAGGGGCATCAGGGCTGAGACTGCAGACAGGTGGGGAGGTATCAGAACTGAGACTGCAGACAGGTGGGGGGGTATCAGGGCTGAGACTGCAGACAGATGGGGAGGGGGCTTCAGGGCTGAGACTACAGATAAGTGGAAGGGGCATCAGGGCTGAGACTGCAGACAGGTGGGGGGGGGTGGGCATCGGGACTCACAGACCTGGAAAGAGTGGGGGCTGGAAGCATCCTGCCACTAACCATCTGCATCTGCCTTTCTCTCCTGCCTCCTGCCTCCTTCCGCCCACACTGACTACAGAAGGTAAGTAGCATGGGGACTGGCTCTTCATTTCTAGTACTCTCCAAGCCCCAGACCTCCCTGCCTCCCCTGGAGAGAGAATGTGGATGGACCTGTAGCTGCCTCTCACTCAGATCCTTCATGGCCTCCTGTCTCTCTGCTCTTTTACTCAGAAGCTAGGTGCCCTCTTCCAAGATCTGCCCTCCCATGTTCTCCCAGACCCTATACGGTCCTGGGATGAGGGTGCACTAAGAAAGGAGTAGTTGGGACACGCTTAGGGACTGTGAGGCCTTGTCCCAGCCCTGCTCCTAATTGGCTGTGTGGCCCAGACAAGCAGCTTAACCTCTCTGCTTCCTTTCTGTGGTCTAAGTGAGTTCTCAGCAAAAACCCTGCCTTCCAAAAAGGGGGTACAAGCTGGCCGGATATCTCAAGGAAGAAGCCCTTCATAGTTTGGTCCAGAGGCGGTGTTGTGTCCCACTCAAAGCTTCTGTAAAGGAGACTCCCTCGCCCCATTAGGGAGACTGGTGTGGTACTAAGGAGAATTTGAAGTGAGGTGCACAGGGCCAGGCCTGGGAGCACCAGCACAGCAGTGGTGGGCACAGGAGAGAAACTACCCTAGACTTGTGTGAGGTGGGGTTAGGCATGTGCTGGGGTGCGGGGAGGGCAGCCACTGAGGTCAGAAGGGACAAACAGGCTTTAGGTTGGATGGAGTAGGCCAGCAGGAAGCTCAGACTTGCAGGTTGAGGTGGGCGTGGTCCTGGAGGCCCTGAGAGGCCCCTGGGTGGCAGGGGGCTGAGGATGACAGTACTCAACCCTGGGCAGGTCTGACCCCTTCAGAGGTCTCGGGGTGCCCAGCACCTCATTAGCCTTGGTGACAACCACACTGTCACGCCACTGAGTCACTTTCCTGTGTCTTGAGGGACAGTGCCCACCCACTGGCCTAGCTAAGAGCTACAGGGAGTGAGGAGCCTTTGGTCCCCAAGGTGCCGAGCTGCAGCCACCCTGGCAGGGTCTCAGAGGGCAACCGGTGATTGGGGTCCTCGGGGTGGCAGTGGGTGGGTACCATGTGTCCTCTAGCTCCCCAGGAGAGGGTCTGAGGTGTGCTGAGGGAAAGCAGGGCCTTTTGAATTGCATCTTCACCCACATGGGGGAACGTGCTATACCCAAGCTCATGGTGGCCACAATAAGTCAGGGAATTCAGACTGGAGTGACCCGGTACCTCCGCCCAGGGGTGGCGCTGACCTAAGCCCATCCCCTGGCAGATGAGGGCTTTGGGCACACCCTCTGTTGTGTTACCCTCCTGTCATGGCCCCCACTGTGGGAAGCAGGGCCTACCCCCTACTTGCCCCACATCCCTTCTGCTGGCTTCCTCAAAAGCACCCCACTGCTGCTCACTGAGCTACCCCCTGCTCAGGCAACAGCGAGGGAATACAGGAGGGGCCCTTTAAAGATGGCACCATATCCTCCCCAGGCCAGAAGCCAAACCACAGCTCACCTCCACCTGACTCCTCCCCACCCCCACCCCCAGGAGGAACCCACAGGAAGGGGGTGGGGCTCTGCCATAGGAGCTGCACTCAGCAGCCTGGAGGATGGGCAGGGAGCCTGGGTCCTCCTGTCACCCACTGAGGCTGCCTCCTACCCCACTTCACCACCACCATGATCAGTGTTGTAAGCAGGGGTTTCCCTGGGCTTGAAGTTCAGCAAAGAGACCAAACTCAGACAGACACTGTCCTGTCTTCACAAGCATAAGACAGATTTAGAAAGCCAGTAGATCAGGTCACCATACCAATAAATGTATGCCCCAAGAGACAGAGAAATCCTGGAGGGCTTCCCTGAGGAAATGGCCTCAACTGAGCTCTGAAGAATGTGTAGCCAAGAAGAAATGTCAGGTCTGCCAGAGAGAACAGAGTGTACAAAGCATGACAAATTTGAATTAAACCTTAACTCCAGTGAGGGAGGATAGAGTCCAATTGTTATTCACATTTCCTAAATCATCAGACTGGGGCTCAAAGGCTTCAGAGAATAAATTCTCTAGCCAGTGTTTATGATTTTGGACAATTTTGTGGTCTACCAGACAGAAGAAGGGAAAAGGTCTGTTACATTAGATCTACCCCCTCATTTGCTCACTTATCTCTCCCAGCCTCCCAGCTAGCTAGTCTTCTGGGTGCACTTTTCAGCTGAGAAAATAAAGAACCGGAGAGGTTGAGTAACTCTTTCCGAAGTCCTGCAGCTAGTAAGTAGGAGAACTGACAGAGCTGTAAAGCCTGGCTCATTTCCTTGTGGGCCTCACCACTAACAAAGACTGAGGCCAGTCTGGAACCAAGAATCAAGACCTATTCTGGAGGGCAAGGAAGTGTGAAGGGTCTCAGCGGGGTGTCTGCAGATGCAATGCACACAGAGAGCAGGCCTGGGGCTTGAACCCCAGCTCTGTCTGGGGCAGGGCAACAGAAAGAGGCCTGGCTAGGAATCCTAAAACTTAGTTGCCTCCTCACTCTCCCCCAACACTGAACACAGGGGCCGTAAATGGCCCTGCCTGCCCTCTGTCACATGTGATCTGGGAACTAGATGCTGCTCCCACGCTGGGCCCAACCCACATCCAGCTTTCCACAGGAAACCTGGAATGTATGAGCAAAGAAAAATAACGTAGCAGGCAATTTACACGTAGCTGGTTTTTATCTGAGAGAAATTCACCTCCCTTGCCTGCCTGCCACCACTCCACTGGGACCCATGCCTCCCATGGGCTCTGCTCCTGGGCCCCTCCCCGTTCCCCTTCAATCCAGAGGCTGCTCTAAGGAGCCTGGCCAGCAGATGTGTCCTGACCAGCCCACACGTGATTTCCCCCTCATGTATGTGACTCATCACCTAAGCCCACTTAAAAATCTGGACTCCTGTTCTCCGGAAAGAACAGAAGAGTATGCCAGTACCACAACAGTCTCCCCATCTTCGGCCCTGTATGGCCAGGGCCTGGCTTTACAGCTGCCTCAGTCCCCACCACCTCAAGACTCCTCACCATCTGGGAGCCCTCCCCTTCTCTCCTAATCCCCACATGGACAACACATGAGCTCAGGGCCCTGGTAGTCCAGGACTGATCGGAGGACTAGTCTCAGCTGCACGCACAGCAGGCTGTTCATGGTTAGGGCAGCGAAAAGAGCTGTAGACATCTGACCATGTCTACCCCACCCTCCAGGTTTATATTACTGTGCTGGATGAGAATGACAACAGCCCCCGGTTCGACTTCACCTCTGACTCCATGGTCAGCGTGCCCGAGGATTGCCCTATAGGCCAGCGAGTGGCCACCGTCAAAGCCCGGGACCCTGATGCTGGCAGCAATGGGCAGGTAGGCACTAAATTGTATAGCCAGAATCTGCTCTACCAGCAGAGGCTCTTTCATGCCTCAGTGACCATCTAAGCCATTTTATCACCAAGCAGCTCAAGTGCCAGGCCCACACCACTCTCCCAGCCCTCAGGCCACTTTGCTGGCACCTGGGTTCAAGAATCTGCCAAACACACACTGCTTCCACAGGCCTGCTTCCTTTCCCTCCCTCCCTCCCTCCCTCCCTCTTTCCCTCCCTCCCTCCCTTCTTTCCTTCCTTCCTGCCCTCCTTCCCACCCTTCTTCCCTCCCTCCTTCCTCCCTTCTTCTCTTCCTCCCCTCCACCTTTCCCTTCCTCCTTTTCTTTTTCCCTCCCTCCCTTCCTTCCTCTTTTCCTTCCTCCCTCTCTTTACAACACTGGGGATTGAGTTCTACCACTGGAGCTGTACACACCCTTCTTTTTGTAGTACTGAGTCTTAAACTCAGGGCCTTCAACTTGCCAAGCAATTGCTCTAACACTTGAGCCACACCTCTAGCTCCTGCTCTTTTGCTGTTTCAAATAGGGTCTCACTTTGTGTGTGTGTGTGTGTGTGTGTGTGTGTGTGTGTGTGTGTGTGTGTTGTGTGTGTGTACATGCACTCACACCAGTACCTAGGGCCTTAGCTTTTTTTGTTCAAGGCTACCACTTGAGCCACAGCTCCATTTCTGACTTTTTGATGGTTAATTGAACATGAGAGTCACACAGACTTTCCTATCTGGGCTGGCCTCACACCATGATCCTCAGATTGCAGCCTTTTTATTTTTATTTTTATTTTATTTTTTGGGTCCAGTCATGGGGCTTGAACTCTAGGCCTGGGTGCTGTCCCCCAGCTCTTCAGCTCAAGGCTAGCACTCTACCACTTGAGCCACAGCTCCACTTCCAGTTTTTTTTTTTCTGCTTATGTGGTGCTGAGGAATCGAACCCAGGGCCTCATGCATGCAAGGCAAGTGCTCTACCACTGAGCCACCTTCCCAGCTCAGATCGCAGCCGTTTGATTATAGGCATAAACCACCAGTGCCCAGCTGGGTCTCACATTTTTTTCTGGAACGAGTCTGAGCTATTATCCTATACATATCTGAGATGACAAACATGGGCCATCACATCCTACTTATTGGTTGAGTTTCTTAACTATTGTCCAGGTGGGCCTCAAATCACAAGTCTCCTGACCTCTACTTCCTGAGTAACTGGAATTCCAGGCACACACCTCCTCAGCGGGCCTGCCCTCCCTGCTTTTGAGGGTCCACAATACTTGTGGCTCAGCCCTCTCTTCCCAGGCATCTTTGCTGGACAGAAGCCCATGCATGTCTGGGGAGGCTAAGCAGTCTTCCTTGGCCTGGCCTGGCACCTCTCCTCACCAATCCTTACCCCTCACTGGCTCTTCTCTAACAGGTGGTCTTCTTCCTGGCTTCGGGCAACATTGCTGGGGCCTTTGAAATCATCACCACCAATGACTCCATCGGTGAAGTGTTTGTGGCCAGGCCTCTGGACCGAGAAGAACTAGACCACTACATCCTCAAGGTAGGAACTGGCCCTGAAGGCTGCAAGTCACTCCTGACTGCCCAGCAGGGCACCAGATCCTGGTGATCAGCTTCCCATCTGTCACCAAGTAATCTGAGGCAGGACTCTCAGACCAAGAGGGCACAGGGGAGATGGACCTGGGAAGAGTCCTCAGTTCTAGGCCCAAGCAGCTGAGGAGTCTGTCCCTGCCATCAGAGCCAGCAGAAGAGAAAGATTGCTGGACGTGGTAGATCCCTGACTGTCAAAAACACAGCATGACCTGGGACAGGTGTTTTGTTCTCCCACCCCCCTACTGCGCCTCCCCTCCCCCCAGTGCAAAACCAAAAGAGCCCTCACTTGGCCTGTTCTGCTGAGATGCCATTCAAGTACAGGTATAAGGAGCCATGATGGCCTCAAAGTCCACCGAGATGCTGTCTGGCCATGCACTGAGGACTATCGGGGTACCCCAGTGCTATGCCTCTGGGGATCCTGAGGGCTGATGGCTGTCTGGTAGCCATAGGAGTGATATTAAAACCCCCAGGGACCAGCTCAGCCCATGGTCAGGACTTGAGCTCACTGTCAGGGACCAGACCACAGTACATGGAGCTGAGGCTTTAGAAGCAAAAGGCCAGCCTTGAGTCTGATCACAGGCCTGTGGTCATGGTCAGGACCTGGCTGATTGCAGAGCACAGGCACTAGTGGAGTGGGGGAGGGGATGACTTGGACACTCTGGAATCCAATTCAAAATGAATCTTGGCAGACTTGAGCAAGAATCATTTGTAGTGTAGGGCAGAAGGGGAAAGCTATAGGGAGAGTCCAGAGTTGGCCAGGTCATTTTGGGGGTCATGAATGCCATAAAATTCCTCCACCCTCCCAGTCTCTCCCACAGGGAGACAGTTCTTGATTCAGAATCATGGGATCACAGGCTCTGTGACCCTTACCCTTTAGTCCTGACCCAGGCCTCCTCTGCCTCTTCTTTCTCTCAGGTTGTGGCCTCAGACCGTGGCACCCCTCCACGGAAGAAGGACCACATCCTGCAGGTGACCATCCTGGATGTCAATGACAACCCTCCAGTGATTGAGAGCCCCTTTGGATACAATGTCAGCGTGAATGAGGTGAGAGCAGCTTTGGGTGACTCTGAACAAGAACTGACAACCAAGTGTCTGTGTAAACATCTTCCTGGACCACTGCCCTCTCAGACCTCATATGGGGACTGGCTTTTTCATAATTATGCCCCTTACACCCACTTAGCCTGGGTATCTGTTTGGAGCAGGGAAGGAGAGGAGAGAAGAGGAAAAAGAAGAAAGTGCCAGGCATCAGTTGTTCATGCCTATAATCATAGCTACTTGGGAGGCTGGGATCTAAGGATCGTGGTTCAGAGCTAGGAAAGTCCATAAGACTCTCACTTCCAAAAGCCAGAAGTGGAACTGTGGCTCGATGGTAAAGTACCAGCCTTGAGCATACTGAGTTCAAGCCCCAAGACTACCACTAAGTAAATAAATAAAGTGTCCTTGTGCCCTACAGGATGCTGAGGTTTACTCAAGGAGAGCTGCCTGTTTTAAAACTGCTTTTTAGCCAGGTGCCTGTAACCCTAGCTACCTAGCTACTCAGGAGGCTGAGATCTGAGGATCACAGTTTGAAGCCAGTTCAACAGGAAACTCCAAGAGGCTCTTGTCTCTAATTACCCAGCAAAAAGCCAGAACTAGAGTTGTGCATCAAATGGTAAAGTGCCAGCCTTGAACAAAAAAAACTAAGAGTTCAAGCCCCAGTACCAGCAAGCACATGTGCACACACACATACTTCCATTGTAGCTGGGTATCAGTGGTACATGCAGGTAATCCTAGCTACTCAGAAAGCTTAGAGTTAAAGATTACAGTTCGAAACCAACCCAGGCAAGAAAGCCCATGAGACTCTTATTTTTAATAAACTGTGCATGCGCGCGCACACACACACACTCCAAGCCAGAAGTGGAGCTGTGACTCAAGTGATAGAATGCTAGTCTTGAGAGGAAAAGCTAAGGGATAGCACCCAGGCCCTAAATTCAAACCCCAGTATTGGTACAAAATAAATGATATGATTTAATTTAACTGCATTTTTCCTCAGTCATAAGTCTGGGCTGATGCAGGAAGATTTCTGCTGGGCACTGCTGGGTATCGTGGGATGCTCATGAAGCAGGTGGCACAGGGTGGGGCCCAGTCCCACTACCCAGCCACAGATTGGCTCTTGCACCTCTCCCTTCACTCTATTTCAGTTTGCTCATCTGTAAATGAACTCGATATTCCTAGCATGAACAGGGAGCAGACTTCCTGCGTGGAATGACTACTTCCTCTTCTCTCCCCAGAACGTGGGTGGGGGCACTGCTGTGGTCCAGGTGAGAGCAACGGACCGTGACATTGGGATCAACAGCATCCTGTCCTATTACATCACTGAGGGCAATGAGGACTTGACCTTCCGCATGGACCGCATCAGCGGCGAGATCGCCACTCGGCCTGCCCCGCCTGACCGTGAACGCCAGAGCTTCTACCACCTGGTAGTCACTGTGGAGGATGAGGGTACCCCTACGCTGTCGGTGAGCATTGTCTAAGCCCTTTGCCTCCTGTGAGGGCAGCTAGTTGGGTGGGATGGAATCCACCCAGTGGGTGAATCTCAGACAAAACCGTTTGTCACACCTTTAGGCCACAGCTGAGGGTCTTCTTGGAAGACTGCTGACCCACCTGAGTCTCCAGCCATTCCCGGCCACCGTGCCATCTTCGTGGTATCTATGTTATGGTACCAGTTGAGCCATGCTGTGTGCCATGGGGCCACGCTTTCCTATACTATGATGTCTTATGAAAAAGCAGCTTTTGGCCGTCTGCTTTAATTGGGGTATGGGGACAGTATTGTAATGCACCAGGGTGGAAGGACTGGTGTCTGTGGTTCAGTCTAATGCTTGCATGAGCAGAGCCGCTGCTCATAGCCATATCCCATGGCTAGGGGAGGAGCCACTGGCGCATAGCCAGCAGTGACTGTCTATACTGGGCTGCAGTCAATGGAGTGTCTGTGATTTGAGAGCAGGAAGTTGGAGCATTGCAAGCTGGCTGTGTGCTGAGGAGCTGGTCGGAACTGGTCAGAAAGCAGAGTAGATCTAGAGTTGTTGTTTTGAGGGGCACCAAAGTAGCTCATGTCTGTGGAAGTACTTGATAAGCCATAAGGAGGAGGTAGAGGATCATATCAGTGATCTGTTGCCACAATTACAGTTGAGCTTACCGTGTAATTATACAGTGACACTGGTGCATGCCACATGGCAGGCAACATAGAATGACAATATTTTATTCAGCTCTGATACTTCAGGCTGGGAATTTAGATCAGGTTCAACTGCCAGGTTCTGCTGGCTTATTGAGGCTCTCTTCACCCTGTGCAGGCTGCTTCATGTCATGGTACCTAGGCTTCGGGGGTTGGCCAGCCATCAGTGGGGGGTGACTAGGGCAACTCCTCCAGCTGTTCACAGAGTATGAGAAGTTTAAGTACCAGAAATGGGAAAGGCCTCCTGAAAACCAGGCTGCAAGCTGGCACAGAGTCCCTTTCACAACATTCTCTTAGTCAAAGCAAGTTAAAGGCCAGTTGAGAATCAAGAAACAGAGAAATAAACCCAAAGTTTGAAGTCATAAACTCTGCAAAGTGTTGCAGAGTGTCGATGTAGTGAAGGGCAAAGATTTGATCCTTTGGGGCAGTCAATCTCCCCAAGGTCCTGATTGCTTAGCTTGGTCTCTCTGCTCACAAGTGACTTTAGATGTTCCTCTTGGGAATGGCCTTGTAGGGGGAGGGGCCAGAGCAGGACTGGTGTCTCTGGGGAACAGGTAGGAATTCTCCCAGCACTCCCCCGCCACACACACACATACACCACATTGTGAAGGGCCACACACTCCTAGCTACTCAGGAGGCTGAGATAGGAGGATTGAGGTTCAAAGCCATCTGAGAGAAAGTCCATGATACTCTTCAGTTAACCAGCAAAAGCCAGATGTGGAAATGTGGTTCAAATGGGATTTTTTTTTTAATCCACATTGTGAAGAGCCCAAGAGGTGAGGCTCGCTTTGGCTCCTTCAGTCCTACTGGAGGCCAGTGCCACTGCTAATTCAGCTGTGCACACCAAAGGGCTAAACAGACACATGTAACTTAGTGGGGTCCAGAGCAAAGCACATATCATTTAATGTGGTGACATGGAAGAACCCAGTTTTGACATAACCCTTCCCCCCACTGGACCTAGCTTTGGCATGAGGATGAATCATCTTGGTTGTCCATACAAAACCATTTAGAGCTATGCCTGGCTGCCAGCAACAGACCCTGAATGATGAATTCATAAGTCAGAGGGCATTTTCTCACATCAGATCTCTGGGGAGAATTACAAATGTTGATTTCACCCTCAGTAATGTCAGAGGTTGTGTTTCTTGGACTTTCTCTTGTGATTGTGAGATAGCTGCTGTAGCTCAAGCCATCATGTCAGCATTCAAGGCAGGTAGGTGAACAAAAGACAAATTGCTGTACCAGCCACTTCTGATCCTTTATCAAGAAAGAGAAGGTTTCTTTGAAGTGGCCTCTGGAGCTCTGCTATATTCTGGCTGGAAACTAGTCACATAGGCACAACTAGCCACAAGGCAGGTTGGAAGGCATGAGGGAGAGGATTGTTATGACTGGCTTATTCCCTGGGGTCCAGGTATATCATTGCCCTAAACCAAAACAGAACTCTGTTAGTGAGAAAGAGATAGAGAATAGATTTGGGGCGCTAGCATTTACCACACTGCCCTTTACCTCTGATGTAGGCAAGTCTGTATACCAGAGAAAGAGAGAGAGAGAGAGAGAGAGAGAGAGAGAGAGAGAGAGAGAGAGAGAGAGAGAGAGAGAGAGAGAGAGAGAGAGAGAGAGTTTACAGGGGAGGGTGCAGCCATTAGAAGCATTCTAAGACCCTGAGGTTAGAGACTAAGTCAGGCTTCCTTTTGGTTCCTAGAAAAACAAGACTTAAAGAAATGGGAAATCACTTGAGATACAGTTAACTACCCAGGATGGTGGCCATGACCCAAACAGTTCTTGCAAAATTTTGGATTGGTCCCCATAGCCAGAGTTTCTAGTTGTTGATCAGAGCCTCTTCAGAAACCCAGCCCAGTCCTGTAGGAACCATAAAACACCCCTTCAACCCCTCAGTCCCCTTGAAGCAAATCTCAGCCCATCCGGCTCTCTGGTGTGGGTGTGGAAAGTTGGGCAGCAGTTATGATCCCCACCCTAGTTATAATCAGTTCTTTTTTTTTTTTTTTTTGTCAGTCATGGGGCTTGAACTCTGGGCATGGGCACTGCCCTTCAGCTCTTCAGCTCAAGGCGAGCGCTCTACTGCTTGAGCCACAGCGCCATTTCCGGTTTTCTAGTGGTTTTTTTTTTATTGGAGATAAGAGTGTCACAGACTTTCCTGCCCGCTTTGAATTGTGATCCTCAGATCTCAGCCTCCTGAGTAGCTACGATTACAGGTGTGAGCCACCAGCGCCTGGCGCTATCACCAGTTCTATTTCCCAAGGCCCTGTAAAGCAGCCTCAGGTGACCAGGATCAGGGATGGTGCTTTGAGGCTAGCATAAAGGGAGTAAACATGTGGTGGTCTGGGCTGTATCAGACCTGACTTTCTTTAGACAGTAACACAGAAAAACAGCAACTAGTTTTAATGAGAAAAAAAAAGATTTATAGAAAAAATAAGTTGAAAAGAATCCCTTTTGTTGTTTCCCCTACTTCCTCCAGTTTGGAAAGACCTCTATGCCTTGAGTTTTGGAGCAGACACTGCTGTGGCTCATGGACACAGTCTGAAAAAGTAACACTGGGCCCTGATGGTTCATTCATTCATTCATCTATCCATCCATTTACTCACTCATTCAGCCAGTGATCAGCTAATGATCCTTGAAGGCCCCTGTGTGAGGCACTGCTAATAGAGAGAAAGACACTGTTGTCACAGCCTGAATAAAGGTGTTGGGAGCCACCAGGTGGGTGGTGCATTGGAAAATGCTTAGGGATGGCTTCCTGGAGGAAGTGGCACCAGTGCATTCTCCATTGGTCAGTCATGGTGGCACAGCTGAGGGGGAAATAGGAAATATATTTCAGCCCAGGGATCAGCCTGGACACAAGCTAAGGATGAAGAATAATCCTGGTGTGGGCACTATAAGGAAGTCAGCAAGGGTAGCCAGCAGCACACAGGACTCACTGCACCATCTGTAGGCCAAGAGCTGGTCCCACTGCCTTCCCAAGAGCCCTTTGCTCCCTCTGCCCTAGTTGAGAGTGAGAAAGGGCAGAGCTGACAAACTGGGGCCCTGTAACCCATGCTTGCTGTGACTAGTATTTGCCTCTAAGAACCACCAGACTCCAAGATTTGCATCCTCTGACAAAATCTCACCTCAGGGTGATGAAGGTCTCCAAAGACACACCTGAAAAGGAAGTGACTAGAGCAAAGGAGCAAAGTACTCTAAAAGCCAGAAGACTTTCATTCCCATCCCTATCTTAAAGGGCCCAGGCTCTCTAATCCCAGAGCCTGGAAGTCAGCTGCCAAGACTTCCCCAAAGCTGAGACGACCTGTACCAAAGCTCCCTCCTACCTACTTTTTCCCCAGGCCAGTTCTACCTTGTTTTCCCAGAGATGTGCCTTCCTGCACATGGCAGAGGCCATCTCCTCCCAGACTTCAGCCTGTACTTCCCAGGCTAGGAACAGCTGGGTTACAAGAGGCAACTGGGCCAGCCCCAGGCCTGCCACACAATGGTATGCTACCGCACCACAGGAAGTCATTGCACAGTCAGCCTTGTGTGAGCTCCAGGACACAGAGAGGGAGCCCTGGACTGGGGAGAGGCCCTAATGGCCATCAGGAAGGGTTAGGCCTGCAAGAGGAAGGGATGGGCCCAGGGAAGAAGGATGGAAGGCAAATGGAGGTCAGGAGCTGAACCCTGGCCAAGTCCCAGAAGTACCCTTGGCAGGAGGTAGAAAAGCCGGGACAGAACGCCTGCCACATGAATTGCAGCCATCAGGAAATAGTTCCAGATAACAAGTCCCGACTTCTCAGGCTGCTGAGGACAAGCAAAGGACCATCTGGAATAGGAAACAGAATTTCTAATGTCTACTTCTGACCCACAAGGCCCCAGCTGTGACCTTTCAGTGACATGGGAGGCCTGGGTTGCTCACCACATTTGGGGTGGAGAGCTCCTTCTGTTTATCACTCCTGACCTCTGCAGCTTCGGAGATCCCTGCTTCCCCTGGCCGGGCTCAGGACCTGCATCTGTACCCACACCAGCCCAATGGAACTGCTCCAAACCCTTGCCTTCCCTTTGCTTCCTAAAGGACCTTCTGCAGCTGCTCAGATGCTGAACATGCCACTGACTGAGTGCTTTCAGAGACCCTGGGGCTCAGAGATCAGCAGACAGTACATTCCTTCTCTGACCCCTAATGCAAGTGAGGTGGGTACATAGGCAGCTGCACCTCCCAGGAATCTTTTGGTTTCATGGTTACCAGGCAGGAAGGAATCATAAACACTGGGGCTAGAAGGAACCTGCACAGTAGCTTCAGGAGCTCTCGACTCATGAGAGGGTTAAGGCAGGCTTAGCATAGATAGGAACATTTTTTGGTGTGGTGTTGAGGTGGAACCATAAACTAGTAGGCACAATTTCCTTCAGGATCCTGCTACATGGAATAGACAAATTCAAGGTGAGAGCCCCACTAGTCCCAGGTTTCTCATGCCATTCCATTCAGAGTAGGGAAGATCCCAGGCCTGGGAAGCAGGAGACCCAAGCTTGAGTCCCAACATTTACTTGTCTCAAAACACAGCCTTTCAGAACCTCAGTTTCCTTGTGCATTTAAATGGGGGACAGAACAGCTTCTCAAGATGAGGTGAAGAAAGACTCAAACAATGACATGGGGGAGGGGAAGTGTTTTTTAATCAAAGAATATGTTAACAGAGAAGGTACAGATATGACACATATACAGCCATATCCTTTTTTCTGTCCAGGGCAGGTACTGCTAGCACTTTGTCACTAAGCTACATTAGTATACCAGAATCCCTCTCATCATCTATTCCAGGAAGCCACACCAATAGGTGAGAGTTATGACATCAGTCCCCCAGTCTGCACACACTCAAGCATTATTACTGTAAAGGACCTAGAAGTTGGTAGCATGGCCCAGAAAACATGGCATCCTGGTTCAAGCCATCACTAATGGCTGTGGATCAGCTAGTCAGCTCTGCCACTAGGCCCCACCTACCCTGGGACTCACAGAATAGTTAAGGAGACACTGAGATCCTGGGGAAAGAGAAAAGACAATGCAAAGCAGGGACTTCTCAGTGAAGAGGCCAGGCAGCCAGTGATCTCTCGAGTAGGACAGGCACTCAGCTGGCCTGCCTTTTTTCAAGTAGAGCTTTGCCCCCAGCATCCTGGCTGGCCATCCTGGTTCCTCTTTTCACTTATTGCGGTTCCCTGAGCAAATTGCAGCCCAGCCCCCAGCCTAGTCAGGCCAGACCAGAGATGGCTCTCACTGGCACCCATGAGACACTCACTTCTTGGTGTGGTGGGGAGATCAGGTCTTGCAACCCTAGCCTCTCTGCCTCCTCAGAGTCTCATCTCTGCAGAGTACTTCCCTGTCTCCAGCCCTGCACTGTGGCAAGCAAGTGAGCCATGGGTAGACAAGAGCAGTCCCAGGGCTGTTTTGTTTTGTTTGGGTTTTTGGTTTTTTTTTTTTTGGTTCTGGTTGTGGGGCCTGAACTCTGGGCCTGGGCACTGTCCCTCAGCTCTTCAGATCAAGGCTAGGGCTCTACCACTTGAGCCACAGTGCCACTTCTGGCTTTTTTTCTTTCTGTTTATGTGGTGCTGAGGAATCTAACTCAGGGCCTCATGCTTGCAAGGCAAG
Source organism: Dipodomys merriami (assembly GCF_024711535.1). NCBI lineage: Eukaryota > Metazoa > Chordata > Mammalia > Rodentia > Heteromyidae > Dipodomys > Dipodomys merriami. The sequence continues at coordinate 1,669,252 of NW_027202715.1, forward strand.
CGCTCTACCACTAAGCCACCTTCCCAGCCCTTGTTTTGTTTTTTAAGAAGAAAGTCCAGGGGACTTTGCAAGCCCACCAGAGGGCTTGTCACCACAATGGCCTGTGGCCTGTCAGGCATCAGAAACTTCTCATGTATCTTCGATTCTAGTCCCTGAAAAGCTTTTCAAAATGTGAAAATCTGGAGACAAGGACACCGAACTAGCTTTTAAAGTACAGACTTCCCTCCTGGGCCTCCACCAGTGCCAGGAGCAAGTTGATTCCAGACTCTGGGCACCTGCTGCCTTTGGGAGCTCCCTGTTCATGCCTGTCCCCATCCTGTCACAACCCCCAGAGACACCACCATTGCAGGCAGCCCCTCTACAGCAGCAGCAGCAGCAGCAGCAGCAGCAGCAGCAGCAGCAGCAGCAGGGATATCTGTGGGGCTGCTTCAGGCAGACCAGGATAAAGATGGAGCCTGGAGCTCACAGTAAATTTCACTGAAAACAGGAAACCACGAAAATGAGCCTCGCTCGCTTGCAGGGTCCAGAGAAGAGGAGAGCTGTGCAGTGCACGAGGAAGCCCGGCAGGAAGTGGGGTAGCTGTTCTGCTAGGGCCTCCTCCCCTCTCCCCACAGCAGCAGAGAGGCTTTGGGGTGGGGGGGATGCTGGCAGCCAAATTCTTAGAAGTTGTCTCTTCATCAAAGTCCAAAGCTGAGAGGTGGGCTCAGGTTCATCTCCCGGGGGACAAGCCACACTTCCTGAGTGTAGCATGTAGGGTTTGTCATTCAACCCTAGGGATGGTACAGTCCTGCCACACAATATCTGCCACCTCCCTACTCCTGCCCAGGGGCCCTCCATGGGCTGGGAGGACAGCTGGCAGCGGATGGAGTAGAAGAGGGTATCCTAGGGACAAAGCAGGAGCCAGGGTGTGGGTGTCCTGGCCACTTGGAGGTATCATCCCTATGGAGAAAATGGAACTTATTCTGCAAACCCCATCCCCTACCCCAGACACAGCACGAGGTCACAATGTTCAGACCCTTTCCCACCTCCTCCATCTCATCTCTAGGTACTGGTGGACTTCTGGCCTGCTCTGGCCCAAGCCCCAGTGCTGTTTCTGCACCTAAGCTTGGTTCAGCAGTGCCAGGAGACTAGATGCTCTCATTTAAACTCTAACCTCTGTGTGCCAGACTCGGGTCCCACTGGAGGTTAGAGGCCAATTTGCCCCATCTTGCCCTCTCCACTCTCAAGTGCCATCCCCACCTGTCCTGTTTCTCTCCCCCACTCTTTTCTCCCATGCTTTTAAAAGCCTTGAGTGGCAGTTCCATAGAATGTTCCCTACCCTGGGCAGTGGAGTAGTAAGGCGGGAGGGCAGGAGGGGCGCTTTCTGTTCTCTGCCCTCCACCCTCCCTCTCTACCAGCCACAACAGGTGGCACAACCTCTTGCCTCAAGCCTGGCCTCAAATTGCCCAAGACATCAGTTGGCTCACAGTGGACCCCAATATGTACTTCCTATGCCTCTAGCCACTGAACTTTGAAAACAGAGTACAGGTGATAGGAGCCCCAAATTTGCCTTATCTGTTGGTAAAGCCTCAGATGGCTGGTAGAAAACAGTGAGGAAGCCCTATGGTGAGAGCCAGACAGACCCCAGCTGGGGAGCTCAGACATGCAATGAGGCCAACAGAGGAGCAGCCTCTGGCCAAACAGTGAACCCAGGCCAGCCAACAGCAGCAGGAGTCTCCACATTTTGTCGTATTTGTCTCTTGTCTATGAGGTGGCACTAGGGGATCCTGCCCAGTGCCTACATCATTTCATCTGTGCTGCCAGGGCCCAAGACTCCTGTCCCAGGAGTCTTGCACAGCTGGAAATTCTGGAACTTCATAGGTTGTAGGTCATTTGGCATCTGTAGTTGGTGAATTTCAGGTCTCTAGGGAGGAACCAGCATCCCAGCATCCTTAAGAACAGGATTAGTAACCCAAGATCTTCTCCCATCCTCGAGTAGCATCTAGAAAGATGAGAGGCCTGCCTAGGCCTCAGGGGGAAGGCAGAATCTAGGCTCAGAGCAGGAAGGAAGGGACCAAGGAGGCCAGCCTTGGCTCAAATGCACCTGTCCCAGACACAGCCCACCCCTGCCCACACTGTCCTTCAGCTGATCTAATTGAACTCAGAGTTTGGGGAATCCGGAACTGGATCTGCAAACAAGAAGAGAAAGAAAGTGAACACAGAGCTCCTCATCCTTCATTCCCCACTCTACCCCTGAGGTGGTGAGAACTCCTGAGGGAAGGTGGCCTGCAGAACCCTATGAAGCCCAGGAAGCACTCACCTAAGGATGGAAAGAAGACGTCTCCAGGGCCTGGAGGAGACAGAGGTGTGTTGGGCTCTGAGAGGAGGTGCCGTCCAGACTCTGAAGGCTGCCGTTGGGCCATGTAGGAAAGAGGGGGCCTAACCTTGGCCTCGGGCAATCCCTGGGAGGATGGAGGAGCCTCAAAGCCAGGGTTTTCAATTCCTTGGGGGCTGCTGCTAGAGAAACAGACCTGAAGGTCAGCAACAATGTCTAGAGTACAGCCTCTCTATCCTCCCAGCCTCCACTTTTCTAGTCCTCCATGCCTCCCTTCCCTTACAAAGCCTCTAGAGCATCTCCCAGATATCAAGGAGGAGGAGCCCAGCCTAAGGAGAGGCAAAGGCTGGGCTGTACTTGTCTCACCTGCCCTCAGCCAAGGACATGGGCATCTACTACAACTGACCACACAGTTCTTACTACAGTCTGACCATCAACAGCCAGTGTTAATCACAAAATACTGCTTCTAGAGTTTGGGGACAAGGGTTGAACATCCCCTGAGCCTATTTGAGCTGAGGGGAGGGCTCTCTCTCTTTTCCCTTGAGAAAAGGATCATGTAGAAGGCCCCTCCACCTCTGAGGTCCCCAAGGGATCTTTGACCGCATCTATCTTGGAATTGAGCTCTGGATTTAGGTGTTGCAGGACAGGAGCCAAGTTCCTAAGTGAGGCTCCTTCCTAGGCCTAGTCCGAGGGCCATGCTGCAGACAAGCTTCCTGCCCAACACTCAGATGCACAATCCCCAGCTCACCTTCCTTGACCTGCTGTCTACCCTGAAGCCTCCATGGCCACCTCCTGCCTTTGGAGCCTGATAGCATTCTCTTGGGAATCCCTTGCAGGGCAGAGCCCCCCACCCCAAGATGTAGGCTCTGCATGTTTCAGCATCTAACCCCTGTCAACTGCTTCCTCCCTGCCTATCCTTGGTCAGATGACCACTGAGACCCAAAGGTGGATAGGTAGAGCCTGCTGGGCAATGGGCAGCAGGGAGAATAGCAAAAACTAGTACAGATGTGTTGGGATCTAACAGCAAGAGGCAGATGCTTTTCTGAACAACTGGCCTATGCAAACAGAGACAAACTACACAGAAATGTCCTTTCCTATCAGCTGGCCCAAGGAAATTTTCTCCAGGTCTCTACGGGCCTTACCTGTCCATCCGCACCAACTCCTGGGCCCCTAGGAACAGAGAAAGAAGCTGATCATAGGCAGGAAGGCTTTCTAGTACAACAGCCCTTTGAACCCTGATGGCAGCTCCCCATAGGGACCATTAGGACTCTGTCCAGCCCTGGAGTAATTCCATTCTGTTCCCTCTGGAGGCCCCAAGGGCACTGCTCTATAGTTGTGTCCTGCAGGTAGGCCCCAAGGAGCCACCCATTCTTAACTACTGATAAGTGAAATGATTTTCCTAGGACGTTTCTCACAGGGAAACTGAAGGTAGCTGACACTTTCCCCCTAGACCTGGCTTGCCACAAGGTCACACCTTCAGGATTTAAGTGTCAAAAGGGCTGAGTCTTGCATTTGCTAACTGTGGCTTCCTGCTTGGCCATTTGCCCCATTCTAGTCTTTAGCCATGACTTCCTGGGAGGCGTGTTTGAGGTTGGTTCCCAATTATAGGGCCTGCTCTTTAACATCCTCCTCATTACCTAACAGAGAACCCTAGATGTGAGCAAGCCATCTCTTCCCAGCTTTCCACCCATTTTCTGCTCCTCATCCAAGCTGCTGCTGCCTAGTCCTATTCTTGGGGTTCCCCACCCCATAAATTGGCTACCAACCAGATATAGAGGTCCTAACTTCCCTCTTTCTTGCAGCTCCCCACCCCTTCCCACTGATCCTTCTCCAATTAAGGAGTTTGGCTGCTGCTGACATGGGGAAACCAGCCTGATTGGGGGAGGGGTGCCACTACAGAACCAAAAAGAGGAAGTTACACGAATGTCCCTGAAATCCACTAGATCCTGGGTCCTGTATAACAAGAAACTCTGTGTCAGGCCTCACAGGGGTGTACAATGAGTGTGTTCCTCCGGCAGCTCATCCACTTCACTGCCCACCGGGGAAAGGATGTCAGTCCCACTTGGAAGCTGGGGAAATTAAGTCATAATCTAAAGCTGGAGAGGTATCCACACCTAGCAAACTGCCTTCTGCCCCTCCCACCAGTCCTTTCTTTTGTCTTTTATCCTGAGTATGGCTCGTTCATGACCATCTCCTCCAAGCTAGGGTCCTGGAGCTTCCTGTTCAGAGCATACCATGCACGCACACACACACTGTCCCCCCATCTGCTGCCCATACTGGTCAGCCTCTGCCTGCATCCTGGGACTTTCACCTGTACCCCCATAGAGCAGACCCAACCTTTGCTCCCTGTCTCCTGAGCACCTCATCCTCTGCTATCCCTAAGTCTGAAGTCATATAACAATTATTTTTCTTTTGAAGGGTGAGAAGGGCCTGTCCTCTAGTGTGGTTTTGTCCAGAGATGATTCTTGTTCCCCTTTTGTTATTAAACATGGCATATCTAGAGTAAGCCATGGTACAAGGCTGTCTTCCACAGAAGAGGGTTCATTTGCAGCCTCAGGGGAGGTACTCAGAGTGGGACAGTGCACCCCCAGCAGGCCATCTGTCCTCACCCACCCCTCTTCCAGTCCAGTTCACCTAGGCCATCCTGGGATGCTTGGGACCTTCCTAGGAAGCCCCAAAGCCAGCACTAAGACTGAAGGTGTCATGGTCTGTGGGGCAAGAGGCCCCCTTCCCCAGGTCCTCAAGATACCCCACAGCATTCTGGCCTGCTGCTATCCCCTCTCTAATTTTCCTTTCTAAGGCCATCTCCATCTCATGGGCACAGCAGGTACTCTATCAGAAAGACTGCGCCCAACCAAGGCAGGTATATGGCCCCCACCTCACCCCACCATGGCTCAGACAGCATCCTCCACCCAGAACTTGTTTGTTCTCTAGTTCCTGTTCCCAGTTCTGACCACATGACAAAGCAGCACTGTGGTCAGGGATGAAGGGGACAAGTGGCACCTTCCTGTCCCCTCTCTGCCTATAGGAACCTTCACTGCTTAAAGAACAGCAGCTCGTGGTAACTCTGCAGCTTTGTCTCTTCTAAACTGAGCCCCTAGTTCTTCTGCTACCACCCCACCTTCCTGCTGGCCTGGGGATTCCTGCGGGCAGGTCATGGTGGGGTTCTGAAAGAACAGGGCAGTCCTGAGTGGAAGGGTGTGGTGGTCCAGCCCCATTGTCTTACACTGGAGCTCCAGACTGGGCTGCACGCTCTCTCTCTCTCTCTCTCTCTCTCTCTCTCTCTCTCTCTCTCTCTCTCTCTCTCTCTCTCTCTCTCTCTCTCTGTCTCTCTCTGTCTCTCTGTCTCTGTGTCTCTGTGTCTCTGTCTCTGTCTCTGTCTCTGTCTCTGTCTCTCTCTCTCTCTCTCTCTCTCTCTCTCTCTCTCGGAGAGAGAGAGCAGGGAGGCGCTTAGGTCTATACGGGTGTAGGAAATCAAGTGAAAGCTGGTGCAGCATCCTCATTCAGTTACCTTCTGCAGTCCAGGGAAGAGGCTAGAAAGGGCTGCAGGAGCAAAAGATACTCCCTCCTACACTCAGAGGATTCAAGACTCAAGGGCAGGGCTCAGAGAGGGGGGTGTGACAGGTGTTTGTGGCCATGAACTTGAAACCTGGTTTAGCCACTTATTTGTTGTGTGGTTTCTTAGGCAAGACAAGAACTTCTCTGAACCTCGGCCCACCCATCTGCAAGACGGGAACCATGATCATACTAAGTTCTTGGGGTTGTTGCAAGGACGAAGTCAGGGAGTGTTTGACAAGCTTGGCACAGTGCCTAGCACAGCAGCCCCATCCATTAGGGACTGTGGAGTGGGGTGTACACGCAAGTAAGCATTTTTGTTATATGGTAGAATTATACTCCCAGGGTATAGCAAAGGTGGAAAACTCTGGTTGAATCCCAGATCTGTGCTGTTACATAATATTTGGATTTTATTGTTGTAGAGTTTTGCTTTTTGTTTTTTGTGCCAGTACTGAGGCTTGAACTTAGGGCCTTAGACTTAGCTTTTTCATTCAAGGCTGGCCTTCTACTCCTTGAGCCACAGATCCACTTCCCACTTTTTTGCTGATTAATTAGAGCTAGAATTTTCCTGCATGGGCTGGCTTCAAACCTTGATCTTCAGATCTCAGCTTCCTGAGCTGCCATGTCGAGCTATTATTTGGTAATATAGCTATTTAACTCCTAGCTTTTCATCTGTCAAAGGGCCAAACTAAGTGATAGGTAAGACCCCCCTCCCTCTTCCCATACTACAGAAGTCATTTCTGTCCTAGTATTGCAACTAATTATAAAGCAAACCTTCCCATATGTTAGCTAAAGCAGGTCCCCAAGGATCTCTGGGGTTTTCTGTTGTTGTTGTTGTTTGTTTGTTTGTTTGTGGGGAGGGTTGCCAGTCCTGGGGCTTGAACTCAGGGCCTGGGCACTATCCCTGAGTTTCTTTTTTGCTCAAGGCTAGCACTCTACCAATTGAGCCACAGTGCCACTTCTGGCTTTTTCTGTTTATGTGGTACTGAGAAATCGAACAAGGGTTTCATGCATGCTAAGCAAGCACTCTACCACTAAGCCACATTCCCAGGCCCCCCCAAAGGATCTCTGAGTGGTGACATTCTTATAAACCAATCTGAGCTGTTCCTACAACTCTTTGTGATTATTCATTCAACAGATTTTTTTTTTGTTAAGTGCCAAGCCAGCAGTGCCTGGAAACCAAAGCAGGTGACAAGCACTAAGGCCCCAGAAAAGGTGTTCCTGGGTACTCCCCCTCCCATCTCCCTGTAGGGTTGTAGCACAGAGCAAAGAGAAACCTCTTGGTGCCTTATGCCATCACTGACTCCAGGGCTGATCTAGGCAGGTCTCTCCCCCCACCCCACCCAGCAGCAGTACTCACGGCGGTGGGAGGCCACCTGCCTCTGTTTGTAGACCAGCAGCAGGATGAGCGGGAGGCAGAGGATGCCCACGATGCAGGCGCCCGTGGCCAGGGCTGCAGCTGTGATGTCTGTTAGGGCAAGAGGCAGCCGGTGTGAGGCCCCATTTCCACTGCTGCTCCCAAGGGGAAATGGAGGCCAAGGGAGAGGAGGCTAGGAAGCAGAGCCCCACAGTCAGACTTTCAGTACCCTGCAGAAGCATGGAGAGTCTGGCAATCCCCTTTCAAAGACAGCTCTATGCTCTCCCAATGTGGCCCAGAGAAATAAGACCTGAAACCTACAGTGGACACGGGAAGAGATAGCAGACCCCTCATCTACTGACAAAGAACAGCTGGACCATCCTGGGCCCCAGGTTGTCCCATAAACAGGAAGCTGACCCTTCTCAGACTCCCATACTGCAGAGTTCAAGATCAAAGGGAGCCCAGGTGATAGGTCAATTCTACATACAAATGGTGGTAATGCCACATGGCAACATTGGCATTCTGGATGACATTCTCAATATCGTCCAGATGCATGTCATAGAACTGCACACTTAACGATGGTACAGAGCTAGGAAGGTGGCTCAGTGGTAAAGCGCTTGCCTTGCATGTCTGAGGCCCTGGGTTCTATTCCTCAGCACCACATAAGCAAAAAGAAAAAAGCTGGGAGTGGCGCTGTGGCTCAAGTGGTAGAGTGTTAGTCTTGAGCAAAAGAAGCTCAGGGACAGCACTCAGGCTCTGAGTTCAAGCCCCAGGACTAGCACAAAAAATAAAAAGCAAAAATAATGAAGTCACATTAATAAAAAAAAATAATAAAGTACAAACAAATGGACTGGAGATGTGGCTCAAGTGGAAGAGTGCTTGCTTAACATGGCCCTGAAGAAAGAGAAAAAGAGAGAGGTTCATCCTTGTCCAAATTTTTAAGTTTAAAAATTTTAAACTATGAAGCTACAGGTTAAGAAAATTTTCAAAACCATCCTTCTCCTTGACTAGCTCCTGGTCCCTCCCTCCCCAAGGAGACTCTCCCTGAACTTAGTCTGTCCATCTAGATTGTCTTGTCACATGGAATCAGAGGACAATGGCTGAGTGAAACTTGGAATGGTTCTGTGTCCTCCCAGAGGCTCCACCACACAGGTCACCCCAAATTTACTGAGACCTTTCCCTTCTGGGACCCTATGTTTGCTTCTATTTTTAACATACACTTGTTCTGTAGCCAGAAAGCTCTTGTGCTTGGTGCTCTGCTCACTTGGGCAAGTAACATCTGGATGTAAATTCCTAGCTTTCCAACACTGAGCAGAGAAGCTCGGCCTTCAAGCTCTTGTTAAATTGCCCTCCGGAAAGACTGTGCCATTTTACCATCCTGATAGCACGGGTTGGTTTGATTCATGTTAGTCCATCTGCTGACTGTAGGAGTTTAACTGGGAACAGACAAGCCAGTTGGAACCACAACCAGCATAAGCCCATTTCCTTCCCAATTTGAGCCCTTCCCTCAGCCAAAAGATGGCTGGGATCCCTTGTCACTGAGAGTGTTGGGCAGGAGGAAGTGCTGAACTAGAAATGTAGCCTTTGCACTTCATGTGAGAATAAAGGCCATTTTTATCTTACGGAGTGGCTATAAACAACGGGGTGGTGTAAATAAGCTGGTGATGGGGGATGGGGGGAGTTGTTTGCACTGTAAAAAGAGAACAAATGGTTTTTAGGTACTTTAGAAGTACCCATTGGTACAGGGAAGAGTTGCTGGACTAATTACAAAGCAAGTTCAGCTGCTCATTAAGGCAGGTTCCCTGCAGATTTTTACTGTGGCCTCGTGGTAACGCAGAATATTGGATGTGAAAGCATCCAGTAACTCAGACAGTTGGGTATTCCTAAACCCTATCAAAGAACTTCCCAGTGGGCCAAATTGGAGAGGCTGGTTGCAGAGTTCTTTGCTGGTGCTGAAAGCACACTTCCCCTGGCTGTTACTAAGCAACGCTTGATCTTGGTATGGTTTGCCAGGTGTTTAGTAATTCGGTCTGCCTGAGAAGCTTGGCCTGATCTCCCTGCCTGACTCTTGACCACAGTGGTGGTTCCTCTTCTGCAGGCCCTCCATAGAAACAGGATTTCTCTTCCAGAGCCTGAGGTTGGCATGTGGGCAGCCTTTGGGAGCCCGTCTGTGGGCCCAGCTGCCCTCAGAGGCTTTAGGTATCTCTCTCTAGATTCAACCTGGATAGAGTTCCCCATTCTCAGCCCGGGGCTTGAGCTGCTGCCTTCTGGGGAGAAGGGATGAGTGTGGTCACATCCAAAGCCTAGTTCCTTCTGGGAAGGTGATTAGGTGCTGGCAGAGGCAGTTGCCAATATCACACTAGGGTGTGCACTAGGCCCTTACACAGCACATGAGATGCAAGGGTGCTGCCTACTCAGGCTGCATGCTGAAGGTACCTGAGGGTATTTGCCGAGGAAAGAGGATGGAGGAAAGCAGATAGCATACCATGCTGTGTTGGAGTGAGGAGAACAATACAAATTGCCCATCCTTTCCCAGGCTCAGGGATGAGGGAAAAAGGATGTGTTTTTGTTCCATCTTCCCCTAACTTCCCCACTGGAGGCTGACTTAGACTTTCATTCTTTCCTAGTCCAGTGACTCTGTCATCCCAAGGATAACATCTAGGTACTTGAGATGACGTTAGAACAGGAAAACATAAAGAACTTGGCTGGAAACATCCTTAACTGACCAGGTACTGTGTCTCTGTCTGACAAGGAGCAGAGGTTGGGAGGGTGACATGGGTCACCCGCAAATGGCTCTAGAAGTTGTTAGGACACAGGTCCAGGTCAGCTATCTACTACTGTCTGCCTGCCATCCTGTCTTGGCACAGAGGATGCGTGAGTTGAATTGGGAAGTCAGTTCTAGAAGTGACAGTGGACATAGTTCTTAGCACTTCACATCTGATGCCTCCTCTTACCCACAAGACAACTCTGGAAAGTAAGTACTATTCTTGTGCACAGAGAAGTCAAGCATCTTAGCTGATCTCAGGGTCTGAGCTCTCAACCACTTTGCCACACTGCCTTTCACTATGGTCTAATGTTGCAATCATGGCCTGCAGCATACTTTGTTTTGTTTTTAGTTAGTTACTGACATTTTTGTTATTGAGACAGAGGCTGACTTTGAACCCAAGGTCCTCCTGCCACAGCCTCCCTTGTGGGGGATTATAGGAGTGCCCTACCATGCCCATGTCTCATTTTCAGAAAGTTGTTAGGGGCAGGCTGGCCTCCTCAGGTAAGTATGTGCTCAGAGAGTGAAGGGGTTCTGATGCCTCTCTTGGTGCTGGCTCTGAGAAGCCAGAAGAGAGCCTCTTTACCTGCCTGAACTTTGGTCACGTGGGGGCAGAAGTGGAGGAGACAGTGTACAAGATCCCAGCAGCTCTGCAAGCGTTTTCAAAGGAAGAAGTGGGAATGGGGTATTTACTCAGAATGGAATTGCAGTGGGGAAGTGAATGTCCCCTGCTCCCCATCAGATGGGCTGCCTGGACCTAGCATGCACTGCTGTATGGGCAGGAAGGGGCAATGTGGGGGAACTGAGGACAGTGGCAATGGTTTGGCACTGAGGTGACATTGGAGCTCTGTGGTGCCCTCTGAGTTCCACACAGATCCAACTTAGACTGAAATGCATGTTTTAACTTGGTTCCTGACCAGCTTGCTGGTTTTAAAACAAATGGAGCTGGGCACCAGTGGCTCACACCTGTAATCCTAGCTACTCAGGAGGCTAAGATCTGAGGATCATAGTTCAAAGCCAGCCCAGGCAGGAAAGCCAATGATACTCCTATCTCCAATTAACTACCAGAAAACTGGAAGTGGCACTGTGGCTCAAGTGGTAGAGTACTTGCCTTGAGCTGAAAAGCTGAGGGACAGCGCCCAGACCCAGAGTTCAAGCCCCACAACTGACAAAAAAAAAAGTAGTTTGAGTCAAAAGCCACATGGCCTTTTAGTTGGGCCTTTGGCTTTGTGCTATAGTTAAGCTATTCTGGCTTAAGCCCCCATGTATGTTCTGCTAGAGGACAATAACATTTTCCTTTCTGTATCTTCAAGGCCAAGGCTGGTCCACACTGAGTATCTGGTGAATGCTGGAGATCTTAGAAGAGTAGGGCACCCCTAAGATGTGTGCCCTGTGCCTACTATTTCCAGGCTACTGTGCATTCTCACCCAACTTCTGAGTGTCTAGCTGTCCCTGGGGTTTGTGAGTTCGGGCAGAGTACACCACCTCTCTGGGCCTGCTTCCCAGTCTGCATAGTGAAGATGATGGTGCCCATCTCCCAGATTACTCCCCTCCTTGGGGATCCTATGCAGCTGCAGCCATGGAGGAAGCAAAAGAACAGAAGTAACAGAGGTGACATGGGGACCCTGGGGTGTGGGGGCTGAGGTGAGAGTTCAGAATAGGCCTCAAGTAGAAGATGAAGATGGAACAGAGCACTCAGAAGGGACTGAGGGTGGCCTTACTGTCACTCTCCTCGGGGGAGGACGGGTATGTGATGCATTTGGAGGGGGCATCTTTGCCTGTGGGAGGAAAGACAGGGCCATTAGGTGGGTATCAGACCCAGGGGCCAGGAAGGGCTGCTACTCCCTTCTGTCATAGGAGCACACACTAGGGCCAGCTTAGCCTGGCCCAGCTGGAGACAACATACTTGCTCATAGACACATACATACAGACAGACAGACAGACAGACACACACACACACACACACACACACACACACACACACACACACACACACGCAGCATATACATGTTCTTGCTCTGCCCATTCTCACATCATCCGCAAGGGCAAATGGTTACCTGCCAATGCCTTCTCCTCTGTTCTCAGCAGGACAAACAGACAGAAAGACACACACACACACACACACACACACACACACACACACACACACAGCATAGCTACCTAGCCATCCACCAATTCACACCCAGGCACATTTCAGTCACACTGTGATCTACAAGCTCACACTATGGTGTCCCTGTGTGTAAGCAGTCACACTCCTTCCCTCTCACATGACAAAAACAAAACAAAACTTGCATCTGAGCACTGGTGGCTCATACCCTCTAATCCTAGCTACTCAGAAGGCTGAGATTTGAGGATCATGGTTCAAAGCCAGGCCAGGCAGTAAAGTCTGAGACTGTTATCTCCAATTAATCATCAAAAAGCCAAAAGAGGAGCTGTGGCTCAAGTAGTAGAGCATTAGCTTTGAGCACAAAAACTCAAGGCAAGTGCCCGGACATTGAGCTTAAGCCTTAGGACTGGCACAAATAAATAAATAAAATATCCAGCAAAAATTGGGATGGAAGGAAGAAAAAATCCCACTGTCACAAATAATCATATTTACATACCCACTCCCCTTCACCCCAGCTAGCCATATGCCCACATCCCACACACAATTATTCCTTCTCACACATGTACACACACACACACACACACACCACAGACACACCATGGACACTGCAGACACACTAGAGACCATGTCACCCATGCCCCATTTAGTGGGTGTCACACAGTCCCAGGTGGAGGCCTCACCTTTCTGCACTTGCAGCTCCATGGCTGCATGGACCCGGTGCTCTGAGTGGCGATGTCTCATCTCCACTACCAGGCAGCAATAGAGGCCGCCATCTTGCACAGTCAGGTTCCGCATGGTGATGGAGAAGTTGCCATGGTGGTCAGAGGCTGTCTCCAGCCCGTGGCTCTGGAGCAGGTTATGGCTCGTGTTGGAGGCCTGGTGGCCTCCATGGTACGGGTGAAGGTTCTGGAGGGTGACATTGCGGATAGGCCGGTGCTCTGAGCACACCTGCACCTCACCCCGTGAACTGCGGAACCACGTCTTGTAGAAGCTCACATCATGCCCTTTGGGCACAGGGCCCAGGAGCTGGCAGGCAAGGGTGATGTTCTCCCCCTCGGGACACACGTACAGGGAATATGGCGTTGCTACCTTGAAGGCTGCCACCAGACCTGCTCAGAGAGAGAGGAGATCCCTATCATCTGTCTGAGTGATGGCTGCCCCCTTGCACCCTAGATCCAATGGCCTCAGCCACTCTCCAGCCACAGGCCCTGGGCAAGTCAGCTGCCCTCTGAGCCTTGGAGGCAGACAGAAGACTGGTTGTCCAGAGTGGGCCTCTCACAGGTCTGGCGTGCATCCTGGTTCCAACTCTCCCTGTGACCTTTCTTGCAGGCCCATTCATGACCTGCACAGTGGGTTCATGCCCCATGCCATCCAGTGGCAGGCAGGGTGCAGAGCAGAATGGCTGTTTGGGCAGCAGCTATTTTGTGTTTGGCCACCCTTTGGGGAGCCTTCAGCACCCTCTTCCCTTCCCCATCCAAGGACTGGTTTGCCTCGTCCTCTGCTTAGGTGCAGGCCAGTGCTGGGAGTCCCTAGGGAGGGGAGGGACACCAATGATTGAGCTAGCTAGACTAGTCTGCACTTTTGATTCCAGAACCCCTGAGCAGAGTCATTTTGCTTCAGGGGACTAGGGGAGAAAGGAGACAGCCTTCCAGTCATGGCCAGGGACCTTCTGGAAGGAGGAAGAACCTTTGGGCTTGATGGACAAATACAAAGTAGTGAGTGGAGGGTGCCTTAGGCACAGTGGTGGATAAGTGGGGGGCAAGGGGGCTGAGGCACCTGAGGGGTAGGGACAGGGACTGGGGATGGGAGTCACCTCCTCCCATGCACTACCTCCCTACCAACCACACAACCGTGTTCTAGTTCTCTTTAGTTTGCTTCCAATGAGCAGACAATGTAATCTTCTTTCTCCCAGACCAAAGCACCTACTTCTGAGAACAGAACATAAGGGTGGTTTCTGTTCTTCTCTTTAGCTATGTGAGCCTCAGTTTCCTCATCTGTACAATGGAAGATAATTAGCTTCGGCACTGACTGGAAGAGTGAATGAGGCAAGGCAGGCAGACATACTCTAAGCCCCTCACCCCAAACTTGCTCTGTCCATCTAAGAGATGGATCCACATAGAGAAGCCCCAGATTTTTGGAAGGTCATTGCCAAGATATGCAGAGACTTCAGAATTTCTTTGGAAAGATACTGAGCTCATTTTTGGGTGGCTGTACAGCAGCCCAGGAAGAGGGGAAGCATTTGCCTGCAGTTCTGGGTGTGCTCTCAAAGCCTGGAGGAGCTTCAAGGAAAGCAGGATCCAGTGAGAACTAGCATAGGCTGTGTGCTGAGCTAAGGGATGTATGCATACCTAGCCACCCTGTGCAGTAGCTGCCACCTTTAATCCCATTTTGCTGGTGAGAAAACCAAGGTGCATGTGGACCTTCAGTAACTACTGGCCATCACATAGCCTGTAAGTGAGCACTAGAGCCAGAATGAAACTCGGGCACTTGGTGGTCACACTGGGGGAGAAAGTTCAGAAGCGGAGCCATATTCAACTTCCAACTTTCTGTTTGCTCCACAAACGTTTTTTCCTTTAGGTTGCTAACATTCAGATTCCTACTTTCTCTTTGAAGATCAGTGGTAACACCCATCTAGTTCTCCCACAAGGCAGCTGGACGCTGGAGCCTGTTTTCCCATAGCCACCGGCACACCAGTTTACCCCTGTCTTTACTGCTCCCTGATGCCTTCACTTGCTTCATGCTCTCATCACACTTGCTTGCCTTTATGGACCTTTGACTTGTGACAAAGGAGTATAGGGCATTGGACCAGCCTCGATGGGGACTCCACTGCCTAAGTCCATTGTTCTTAGGACAAATGAAGTCCTTAGGCTCAGAGATGATTCTCCCAGAAATTCAGTGGAAGGCTGGCAGAGCAGGGATTAGCCAACACATTGTCCTGACCCCTGAATGGGGCAAGAAAAGTCCCAGATAGCCAGCAGTGTCTTTGGCCTTCTCCATGCCAGCTTGGCTTGTGTGGACTGGATCTGACTGCCAAACATGACAAGGCCAGAAATAGGAGGAGGGCCATGCCTAGCGAAAGGGCTTGTGCCAGGGCTACTAAAAAGAATCAAACCTTCCCAAGTGGACCCTGGTGTCTCTGCCCTATGCTGCCCCCTTTCCAGCAGCCATGTGGCAGCTGGTCCATTTCCCATTGCCAAAGATCATCATTTCCCCTGGCCACTGGTCGACTTCCCATTACCAAAGATCATGTCCAAACCCAGAGCCACCCCAGAGCTTGGAACCAAATTCAGATCCAGCACTGGTGACTGCCTTGGGCACATCATCACCTTGGCGGCTGTCAAGAGGTTGGACACAACAGAGGCCAGAGCTTTCAGGCCTGGGAGGAAGGGGACAAGGCAGGGGAGGAGAGCACTATGTGGACAGAGGTATGGATGGGGTGGAGTCCAGGTGTGAGATTGATGCACAGGCTGGCCAGTCCCCAGGCAGAAAGCCTTAGAGACCAACCAGTGGTACTTGTGACTCAGGACTCAGGGTTTCTGGCCGAGGCCTCTTCCGTGAAAGCCCACAGAGACAGAAGGACATGAGGACACAGAAGAGGGAATTGCTCAATGCTTACCCAGCCCCTTATATGCCACCTACACCATCAGTTCCCACAGTACCTCTTCCCCTTTTGTTTAAAACAAAACAAGAAGCTGCCTAGGATTAGGGTCTGGGGGCAGGGGAGGGTGCTCAGTTCTGTCAAAGTCATGAGTTTATTGTGCCTGAAGCCCAGAGTAGCCTGTCCTTGGGCAGTCACTCCAGGATACAGAGCAGGCACCATGTAGTAGACAAGCACGGGGACCGCATGGGCCTGGGCTCTGCACCTGCGCACCCAGCAGGAGCTGGAGGTGGGAGGTGGGGGGCAGGGGCACACATGCAGCGCGGCTGCAATTACAATCACATGCAGGAGGATGTTGTTCATTGTCAGCTGCAGATTCTTTCAGACACCTGGGTCATTGTCAGAGACCGGGGAAAGTGGGTGGGGAGGAAGGGCCCTGGCTCCAGGGTGGCCAGGAGCTTGTAGGACAGGAAAGTGCCCTTGGAAGGGCCTGTGCATGTGCCAGGAAGGGACAGTCACACTCAGCATTGGTCTTAGGGCCTGGCCACTGCTCCACCTAGAACCTACCTGCTATGAGTAAGACCACACAGGAGCATCTACAGGGAGGGTGATAGAAAGTAGGAAAAACCCAGGCATCAGAATTACAACTCTAGCTGGGCAGCAAGAGCCCTGGACCCCAGTGCCCATTTAGCTGTGGCCTGGCTGTAGAGCCTTAGTCAGATCCCACCTTTTTCTCTCAAGCGCTAAAATCCTAGCGGCATTGTGTGCGGAGGGGGAGCTGTCTTATGTCTGATTATGTATTATGGACATGCTGACAACTTACCCTTGTTTCATTTCATTCACCCAGCACCCTCTGATGTGGGTTTTTATCATGTCTGTTTCAAAGAGAAGTCAAGTGACTTGCTCCTACGTGGCTAAGCTGAGATCCACACCTTGGCTATACCATCCTGCTGACAGGAAGAGCCCCCTACCCTCTGGTGGGTAGGTCCCATATATCATCTTTTAGCTATTCAGAGAGAAGGAACTGACCCCAAATCGACCTTGCACTGTCATTGCTCTGCCACCTACTCAAGCTGAAAACATTCCTTCATTCCACAAATAGTTAGCAAGGACTGCACATGAGCCAGGCCCTAGGCAAAAGGCTGAGGAGCACCGGGGATCAGAAAGCATCTGGCTTTTGAACTTTCTAGCTGTGGGGTACTTGGGGGGGGGGTTGAGTTTCTATCCATGCTACAGGGAAAAGTTGCTCTGTCTCCACACACTCTCAGTATAGAGTGTGTGTGTGTGTGCGCGCGCACACGGGATCTGGTCCTAGGGCTTGAACTCAAGACCTGAATGCTGTCCCTGAGTTTCTTGATTGATGCTGGTGCTCTACCAACATGAGCCACCACAGCTCTAACTTCAGCTTTTCTGGTAGTTAATTGGAGATAGAATTGCATAGCCCTTCCTACCCCAGCTGGCTTCGAACCACAACTCTCAAATCAAGTAGCTAAACACAATATGCTATTTTTTGTGACAGTCACCTATTTCCACCCACCAGGTCCCTGGTGAGCTCCTGTGGGTATGGGGAGGCGGGTGGGTGTGGACCAGCTTTCTTATTTTCCCTGACAGGCATGAGCTTTACCCACAGTTGCCAAGGCAATGCCCTGGCCTTTGGAGGTGGATCCCCAGCTTGATTAGTCAG
This sequence comes from Dipodomys merriami, assembly GCF_024711535.1. Classification (NCBI taxonomy): domain Eukaryota; kingdom Metazoa; phylum Chordata; class Mammalia; order Rodentia; family Heteromyidae; genus Dipodomys; species Dipodomys merriami. The sequence continues at coordinate 1,686,631 of NW_027202715.1, forward strand.
GCTCAGGAGGCCCCACCCAAATTCTGAACTCTGTCCAGCTGCTAGGCTTGCCAAGTAAACAGTTATTAGTTGTCTGTTCTTGCTGGCCGCACGCTAGACAAAAGAGACCTGGTCCCTGGCCTCACCATCATGAGAACTGACTCTGGCTCCCTGCCAGGCCCTATCCCCCAACATGGTCCACAGGGACCAGAGGAAAAGGTTGGGCTCTATCTTTATCAGGATGCAGAATACAGAGGGACAAGGCAAGGCTCAATCAGAAGTGAAGGAAGTACCCCAGGGTAAAGCCTGAGGGCTATGGCCAGCAAGTCTGCCCCTAGGGCTCTCTGACCAGTGAGGACAAAAGGCATCCCATGTGTTTATTGATACCTGCACCAGCAGGAAGTGTCCATTCACAGGCCGGGAAAGGGAAGCTGGCCTCTATGGGAGGAAGCTGTACTTCCAGCTCTTTGGGAAAGTGTCCCTGTGTTCAGAGCTAAAGGCTCCAGCCGGCGTGCCTTCCAAGGAGGGCCTGGGCAACAGGCCAGGACCCTAGTGACTTCTCTGCATGACTCTAGCCCCGACCCAGGTCTGCCAGAGAGGATGGCAGCAGGATGCTACATTTCAAGTCCAATCTCCTGTTCTCTACCAGGTTGACATACAGGGCCTCAAAGGTGACAGCAGTAGCTACTTTGTTATAGGTGTGGTTCTAAGTCCTTGCATATGGATTTGGTCCCCTACTCTGGGAGGTAAGTAGATTGTCTCACAGATGTGGACACATAGCACAGAGAGCATAAAGAGCCTGCTTAGACTCTCACAGGGAGTAAGTAGCAAGTCAGTATTTGAACCCAGGCTTCCAAGCGTCTGATACCCTCTGACTACTCTCTAGAAACTAGATATAGTCAGGAACTGGCTGGAAGCACCACCTCCTTCCCACAGATAGACAGCTGTCCTGACTAATGAGGGCCCAGAGTGCCTGGTGGCTTCGATAATTTAGGTAGTTTTACTTTTGGTTTTACACTAATAACATTGAATCATCTAGAGAGGTTATTCCCTTTTTAGTTTTCTCCCAGTCCGGATTATATCAAAGAGAAAGTTGTAGTTGATGTTACTCTTGTCTTCAAAACATCTTTCTGCTACTTGCTAATCTTTTCTTTTTATTTAACTTATTTATTTCAGCAAGAGACAGCAGCAGACCTGAGACTTAACAGTCTTCCCTAGGCTAAAGTTTCCAACTAGAATTTAATGCCCTTATTTGGTTTTCCTATGCTGTGTTTTTATGATTCTGTTCTATTTATGACAGGCGATTCTGGTTTTCCACTTATGACAGCAGTATAAAATTTCCCTTCAAAACCTACTTGAACAAAATAAGGAGTAGATTAAAGAAAAAGCAAGTCTATAATCCTAGTTGCTCAGGAGGCTGAGATCTGAGGATTATAGTTTTCAAGCCAGCCAAGGCAGTAAAGTCTGTGAGACTTGCCTCCAATTAACTACCAAAAAAATCCAGAAGTAGTTGTGGTGTGGCTCAAGTGGTAGAGTGCCAGCCTTGAGCCAAAAACTCTCAGGAACAAACCCAGGCCCACCCTAGGATGGACACACGCATGTGCATGCACATGCACACACACACACACACACACACACACACACACACACACACACACACAATTAAATGGATACCAGGCAGATACTACACAAAGGTGACCAGTGAAGAAGCCCAGAAAATACCATCCTGAAACTACTCTTCAAAGAGCAGTCTGTCTCACAGAGACCATGTCACCCTGCTTACACACTGCACAAGGGAAATGTGTCTGTATTTGGGACCCCATGATGAATGAGCAACAAAGGCACATGGAAGATGAGATCCTATATATAAAGAATAAAAGAAATAGGTTTGGACAGTAGCAAAGCAATTCATTACTGAATGACTGGTGGGCAAGATGGTGGCCATCAACTTTCTCTTTGGAGATGGCCAGCCAAAGCAAACAGGCTAAACATGGAGATTACATTCAGAAAAGACCTCACAGAGACAGGAACCCCTGAGTCAGGATGGTCTTGAAACTGCAATAACCCATCTCTGGAGGGTTTTAGGAGAACTTGCAGGTCCCTCCATGGACATTCGGTATTCTGGGTGCCTATGGTGGCGGAGGGCGGGGGGCGGGGAGGGGGGAGCTAAACCCAACTTGCAGACTCTAAGAGTTTGGAAAGGCCAGTCCCAGTGACCCAAGTCACATCTTCCCATTCCCTGGGCATGCCATAGGCCATTGACAAGTGGCCCCTGGCTTGCCCGGGGGGGGGGGGGAGAGACAGGGGGCAGGTAATAACATGGTGCACAGCATTCTTGAGGACGAGGCCCTGATTGGCTCTGCCCAGCTGCCTGTGGGGGAGGGACAGTCAGTCCCAATTAAGATGGGGGACTTGCTGCAGTATGCTGAAGAACTCACCCATGTCACAGAGCAGTAGAAGACCAGCTTGGAATTCAAACATAGATGATCTGCCTCTCAAAGCCAAACTTTGGTTGTTGCTTTTTTTTTTTTTTTAAGTTGCACATAGGACATGTACAGCAAGCCCCTTGCTTTGCTGGCCCTGATTTGTGGGCATGGGAAGTCTGTGCTGATCCCTGGTAATAACAGAGTGATCCTAGGACAGTGCCCACCCTAGAATCCGAGGCCTCAAGTTCAGTGGGCAGGACTCTGTCATGACTGTCAGGACAGATGGAACCTGAGGACTGTCCATTCCTCTCCTGCTCAGGACTAAGATTTCATATCCTACAATTAGAGAGGTGGGGCCTGAGCTTCCCGCTGAGCACCCCTGCCTAGGCTGCCTTCTGTCAAAGACAGGTGACTTCTACCCTGCTCAAGGCAAACAGGAGTAACCAGCTGGACCAGGGGCTCCTCAACATCTCAGGCCCCTGAGTGTCTCCAGCAAAGGCCTCTCATATCAATGGACTGGTGTTGGTATGTATTGGTGGTGCATTGCCATGGGGGCCTGGCCATGGGCTGTTCCTCTCTCCCCTCCAGCCTCCAGGCAGAGGTCATAGATTTCCCAAGAGCTGACCACCACTGGGGCAGCTTAGGGCCCTGGGTTGCTCAACAAGCCTTTGCAGTCTTGTTTACTATGAATGGGAAGGTTGGGGGAAAGGTTACACCTCCCTTACCCGCAGTGCACCCTTGTAAGTTCAAGTGTGATGCCCCAGGTTTAAGACTCCTGAAGTCAGCTTAGGACATGAAAGGGCAGTAACTCCCACAGTCCTTGGGTCTGCTGCATCCTGGCACCCTCTTAGGCTCTCAACACCTTGATTCATCAATGCCATTCTCTTTATGTCCATCCCAGCCTCTCTCCTTCTTGGTACTCCTGCCCAGGGACATGTGATCCGGCACTTCAGCAGCGCTCTGGTGAGAGTTCTCAGCTCCCAGACCCTGTGGCTCAGTGCACCAAGTAGAAAAAGGAGCATCCATTAATAAGTACATCTTAGTGACAGTCAGGACTCAGGCCAGAACAGCTTGAGGCTAAGGATTCTCCTGACTCCTTTGGTGAACACTACGGCAAGCCCTCATTCCCTGAACTGGGCTAGGAGGCAGCCCTTCAAGCAGACCAAGCAAGGAGTGTGAGTCTGCGAATCTGTGAGTGGATGTTCTTGCCTATGTAGACAAATAGGGTGATGATTCTGAAACAACTTGTTTCTGGATGCTGTGTAAGCTGGGTCCCTGTGCGATGGGTCTCCAGGACTCAGTTTCCCAAACTGAGACTGCTGAATAGAGAGTAGCCTTGACACAGTGAGGGCAGGAAAGGAGCAAGAAAACAGAAAGGGCCTCATGGGGTCACTTGGAGGGGTCACTTGAGCAGGTGGCCTCAGATGTGTGGGACAAGGGTCTTCCTTCCTGTTGCTGTCCCCAGCTCCTAGAAGCCATGCCCTGCCAGAAGCCATACTCTCAGAACAGAGACTGCCACCCTCCTGTTCTTCCTTCCTTTGGGTGTCATCTTGGAGGGGGGGCATCCAAGCCAAGGCTCTGTGAACAGGGTGTGGACCCCTCCTCCTTATCACAGGCGCAGGCCTGCTTTCAGAGCAGAGATAACACACTGCTTGCAGATGCCCCAGCTTGTTCTCCGTCTCCCCCTTTCCCTCTAATCCTCACTTCCCCTCTCCTTTTCTGACCTGGCCACTGGATCCTTGCCTAGGCTAAGTCCTCCAACTTTTGCCCTGCCTCCCTTTGATTCTTTCCATGACTGACACTTTCCTACTTCTCCCGGTGAAGTTGGGATCGCTGCTTTCTACAGCCTGTCCTTCTCCTGCCTTACGGGGGCAGCTTGTGCCCTGGGTTATCCAGGCCCCAGAAGCCAGCCATGCCCACTGCTTGAGCAGCTGTCAGAGCACAGCTGTGCCCAATGGCGTGGGGATACTTGGCAGAGGCGCCTCTGCCCCCTGCCTGGAGATCCCAGCCTTGGGACAGAGATCAGGGCAGACCGAGGAAGGAGCAGAGCGTTCCCTCCCTCGCGTGTCTCGGGCCCCATCCCGCTGTGCTCTCCCTGCACTCTCCCTGCGCCCCTCGCCCATCCACCTTCGGAACTCACCTCGGGACGCAGCCAGGAAAAACGCGAGGAGCAGGGGTCCCCAGCGCCGGCCTCCAGACTCCAGGACGGAGGTCGGGACATTCATGTCGCCGTCGGGTGAGGCGGAGGGGACACAGGGCACGAGGGACCCCGGAGCAGGGAGCCGGCTGGACTCGGCCACCGGGAGCGAGTGCGGAGCGAGCGCGGCAGCGCCGTGGGCGGGCCACTCCAGGGGCTCCGCAGCGCCCCCGGGGGGCTGGGGGCGGTACTGCATCTCTAGGGCGCTCGCAGGCGGGGCTCCGTGCAAACCAGGGAGCCTGCCAGTGTCCTCACAGACAGCTGCCCTCGAGGGCTGGTGTAAAGCCATCTCCACTTTTTTGGAGGTTGCTATGGTTGCATGACCTAAGGAGTCCTGTCTATGTCTAACTTAGCCTGGTGCGTAGTTATAGTGGCTTGTGTCAGTCCCCACCCACCTGCCCTGAAGTAGTCTGGTGAATGAGAATTTGTACCCTATATCCTGCAGCCCACCATGGCTTAGCTCCAGCTGTGTAATGAACAAATGCCCGAATCCAGTAATGAAATCCAAGAGTGGTAATGAGCTAAACAAGTGTACACATGCACGTGCACACACACACACACACACACACAGAGCAGGCTGGACACATCCCCACACCAGGACATACACAGCTCTGCCCACTCTGCCTCCCTGGTGTCTGGATATCTGCAAACTCACTTTTCTTCTCCTCCTCGTCGTCCTCCTCCTCCCCCTTGTCCCTCCTCTTCCCTCTCCTCCTCCTTCTCCCCTTCCTCCTCCTTCTCCTCCTTTCCTCTTGTGGGATGGGAGGAGTGGTGGTGCTAGTGATGGGACACAGAAACAGCTTAAGCAAGCCCTCTGCCACTGAGATACAGCCCTACCCTTCCACCCACCCACTTCTAAGGCCTTTCTACCCAGTCACGATGGCACCACTGGGACTATCTCTTCTCTGCTCTCATCTAAATTCTTGTCATTCCTCAGGGCTCCACTCCAGTCCTTCCCTTACAGCATGTCTGGCCTCCCTAGAGGCCCCTCCAGTCTTTTCTATCACACTCCTTTTGGCTGTCCTACCAGGCCTGTGGTATAAACAATTGGTTCATTGCCTGAGGGGTCTTCTGCCCTTCCAGGCTTGTTTTGGGGGAGAGTGGCCTCCTCCTTCTGTGATTCAGAGTCTCTGATACAGACCAAGTGTGGTCACTCATCTGTGTGACAAGTCGGAGAGGGAGAGAGCCTGGGCTCCTGAATGGAGCACTGGCAGTGACCAAAGTAGGGACTTGGGTGGAAGGAGAGGGAGACATTGCTGCTGTGCCTGTTGTCCTCCAGCCCAGCTGAAACTGCCAGGGGTGTTGTAGCCCCTCAGGGATCTACAGGTGACTTTCAGCTGAAGAACAGTGGGCAGAGTCCAACAGTGGCATAGCATGTGATCTAACTAGGAAGGGTCCAAGTCAGGCAGACACAAGCCCACCCCAGCCATCCTCCACAGAAGTGAAATGTGTTCACTCCAGCCTGAGACTCTAAATACCTCCCCCATCTCTTCTACTTCCTTCCGCCTGCTGCGCTGCCCAACACTGAGCTCCCTGGGGTTGCATCAGGGTGAGACATAAGCATTGCCCAAGCTGTGGTCCTAAAGTAACAACCTCAGGGCCTCTTTCTCCAACTTAGGGTAAAGCAGGAAGAGATTAGGGCAGGAAAAAGGTCATTAAGCCTGACTTCCTCCTGGCTCAGAGACCAGATCAGAGGAGGTCAGATCACTGTCCCCACCCATGCCCAGGCCTGGTCACATGGCAAGAAGGATGCAAGGGGCAAGTCTGTTGGAAACCCTCCTCTAAGCCCTGGCAGCTTGCAGATTTTTTTTTCCGGTGCCAGTCCTGGGACTTGAACTCAAGGCCTCGGACTGTCCCTGAGCTTCTTTTGCTCAAAGTTAGCACTGTGCCACTTGAGCCACAGCACCACTTCCAGCTTTTTCTGTTTATGTGGTTCTAAGGAATAGAATCCAGGGCTTCATGCATGCTAGGTAAACACTCTACCACTAAGCCATCTTCCCAGCCCTTGCATGATGTTTAAGCTCACTTTGAGTCTTTGTTATTTGAGACAGTAGGCCTAGAGGAAGCCTGCAGATGGCACTCCTGTGCTCCCTCAGGTGTCTTGGGGCACAGCAGGATTCAATCTGGGCTCTTCCCAGGTGCTCACAGCTGCAGCCAGAACTATGCAGAAGATGGAACACAAGCCCATTATGGGAAACAATGGGAAGTCAGTCAACTAACAGACCACAGGACACATTTCTAGGATATTTCATCCTTGAGATTAAAGTTCAGGCTGAGCTAGGCACCAGAAACTCTCACCTTATAATCCTAGCTACTCAGGAGGTTGAGCTCTGAGGATCACCGTTCAATGTTAGCCAGAGTAAGAAAGTCTTATTTCCACTTAACCACACAAAGCTGGAAGTGGAGCTGTGGCTCAAGTGGTAGAGAGCCAGCCTTGAGCAATAAAGCTAAGTGGACAGTGCCCAGGCCCTGAATTCAAGCTCCATGACCAAACTCCATGTTCAAACAGATCCTCAGACTTAGCACTATTTACCTCTCTACTCTGGGTGAGAAAGTCAGAGAAATAATGAAATAACTCATTTTCTCTCCTGGTATGCTTGCTATTTTGAGATTTTTAGAAATTCTAAGGTCCAAAGGATTGTCTTCCCAATGGTAAGATTCAGTCCAGGTGATACAGACAGCAGACCAGAACCCCAGAATGTGTAAATTAGAAGAAACTTTAGAAGTCAAAGAAGACCCTTTGTTAGCAGACAGAAATAGTCCAGAGAGGGGATATAATATGTATAAAGCTTCACAGCTCCATTTTAAAGCTGCCAGTCTTGCCAACTTTGGAAACAGCCACCCAACACTGGGTCCTGAAGACCAAAGCAGAGCTACATGTAGATTCCAGGAATCATCACCCCACTCAGGGGCAGTGACAGACTTCCTGCTGCCCATCTGTCCATCCCTCCCTAGATGTTCCCAGAAATAGAGACAGGATTCTGTCTTATGCACAGCTGATTTCCATCTCTGCCCTTAGCAATGACCTCTAAAGTCCTACAGCATATATAACCTAGTTCACTAATAATGGTGATGCATTGGTTACTTTTGCATAGCTGTAACCAAAATACCTAAGAGAACAACTGAATGGAGGAAAGATTTGTTTTGGCTCATGGTCTGTCCAGGATTACTTGGTTCTAGGCACTTGAACAGAGAACTACATGGTAGTAGGGGAGAGGGGCTCCTCACTTCATTGTGGACAGGAGGAGAAAGGAAGTGTCCAGAGACCAACGTGCACCCACAGTGACCACTTCCTCCAGCTAAACACCCCTCCCAAAGTTTCCACCACCTGCCTGTGGTGGACCCAGCTGTGGACCCAGCTTCCATCATCAACCTGTGGGGGACATTCCATGTTCAACCATAGCAAGTAGTCTGCACCCCAGGCAGGAAAAATCAGTACACTCATTAATGACTTGACTGTTCAGAGAGGGTTAGTTGAGCACCCAGAGATGAGTAACCACAGTAAGAGCCAGGTGCCAGTGGTACATGCTTGTAATCCTAGCTATTCAAGAAGCTGGGTCTTAGGATAACAGTTCAAAAATCAGCTTGGGCAGAAAAGTCCCTGAGAGTGGCTGGGAAGGTGGCTCCGTGGTAGAGTGCTTTCCTTGCATGCATGAGGCCCTGGGTTCGATTCCTTATCACCACATAAGCAGAAAAAGCTGGAAGTAGTGCTGTGGCTCAAGTGGTAGCGCGCTGGCCTTGAGCTGAAGAACTGAGGGACAGCGCCCAGGCCCAGAGTTCAGGTCCCACAACCAGCAAAAAAAAAAAGAAAAGAAAAAAGAAAGTCCCTGAGACTCATATCCAACTAACCACTGAAAAGCTAGAAGTGGAGCTATGGCTGAAATGGTAGAGTGCTAGCCTTGACCAAAAAGCTAAAGAGAGTGCCCAGGCACTGAGTTCAGCAAAATAAATAAATAAATAGTCACATCATTACTATCACATGTCCAATGGGAAAGAAGAGGAGGTGATGTGACTAGAGTCCAGGGAGAGCTATAGAAAGTGGCAGGAAACTGCAGTCCCAGCTGAACTGCAATGAGAATCAGAGACAAGTATCTACTCCTCCCCTCTTCCCACTCTGAACTTTGTCATTTCCTCCCATTCACCAGCCTTTCCTGAAGCAGAAAGCAAGGGAGCCCATGCAAGGTGATCTGTTAGGGAAGGTGTAGAAGAAGATAGAGCAAGGGACCAGGAAAGCCAGCATGTGGCCAACTCAGCTTACATAAAGCCATATCATCCTTCTCTCCTTGGTTCTTAAGTGTTGATTGCTGAGTTTTAATTGGATGAATGTTACTTGCCATTCAAATTGCCCAAACATCTCTAGAGATGGCCAACTATAGGACTACAAAAATTTCTTATAATGAAGGTCATTTTCAGTGGGTTTTGTTTTTCATGGCTCAACAAACTGCCCATGAAATTGTTCAAACTCAATGTCCTCCCTCTTTAAAAGGCTGGAAATATTCTATTTTAATTTACATAAACAATGGGTGAAGTTTAAATGCTGTGTCAGACTGAGTGCCTTATATTCTTGCATCTTGCAGTCTGGGAGGAGACCCAAAATTTAGTAAGCACTGGGTTGGGGTGACCACAGTGGTGGTACAAGCAGTTGCCTACATTGGTTTTGATGAAGTCTCTGTGCTTTCTTCCCCTGAGAGCCTGTGACTTTCTACCATCCCATGAGTTCTCCTTTTGCTACCCTCTGTTAGATAATACTGAATGAATTCAGCCCAGGAGAACAGCCATCTGGGTCCCCCTTCCTCTAGCCCTTGACCAAAATATTGACCATGCATTTCTCTGCAGGCAACCACTCATGTGTACGTGACCATCGTGGATGAGAATGACAACGCTCCTGTGTTCCAGCAGCCTCATTATGAGGTGGTGCTAGATGAAGGCCCTGCTACAGTCAACGCCAGTCTTGTCACCATCCAGGCTTTGGACTTGGATGAAGGGCCCAATGGCACCATCCACTATGCCATTGTTGCGGGCAATATCATCAACACCTTCCAGATCGACAGGCACACGGTCAGCAGCTGGCAGGAGGGTCCAGATGGAGGGTGAAGCTTCTCTGAGGGGTTGGTGAGAAGCAAAGATGGAGCCTGGGAGGAAGCTGAGGGGTGAAGAGCTTATATGGATAGGGCCTCCTCTGCAAGCTGCCTCCCAGGCAAACCACAGAGTACCCCAGACCTCTCACCCCTCAACACCCACCCACCCTCCCTCATCCCCGGTGTCCCCCTTCCCCCAGGGTGTCATCAGGGCTGTCAAGGAGCTAGACTATGAGATCAGCCATGGCCACTACACCCTGATCGTCACTGCCACCGACCAGTGTCCCATCTTGTCCTACCGCCTCACTTCTACCACCACGGTAGGTGGGACTCAGCCTCCATGTGGAAGGCCCAGAAGGTTCCAGTGGGAGAGGGGAGGGGAATGATTAATGCAAAACTTCTCTGCTCTCAGCAGCTTACCCAGAGTGGCTGTGTGGCTTTGAGGGGATAACTGAACCTCTTGTATAGATGTATCTGTCAGACAGGTGAAAACACCTGTCATCCTCCTCTCCATGGAAAAAGCATGAACTACCAACATGGAGCAGATCCCTGCTCTTTCACTTCCTTTCTGTGTGACCCTAAGCAAGTCACCTAACCGCCCTGAGCTTCAGTTTCCTTATATGTGTACAAAAGAGAGATTAAAAACATGTTTCACAATCTGGAAGGAACAAATGAGGCCACGTAAAATGGCCATAGTATAGCTTGAGTATTATTAATCTTATGCCCACAGAAGATTTAAGCAATAACTCTTCCACATGCACTCTTTGTTGGTCGTGGTGTTTGAACTCAGGGCCTCTGAGTACTGTCCCTGAGCTTTTTTGCTCAAGGCTAGCACTCTATCACTTTAAACCATAGCTCCACTTCCAGTTTTCTGATGGTTAATTGAAGATAAGAGTCTCATGGACTTTCCTGCCCCAGCTGGCTTTGAACTATGATCCTCAGATCTCAGCCTTCTGAGCTAGGATTACAGGCATGAGCCATCAGCACCTGGCCCACATGTACTCTTAAAATGCCCTACTGACCTGGCACCAGTAATTTATACCTATAATCCTAGCTATGCAGGAAGTTTAATTCTGAGGATTGAAATAACCCAGGCAAGAAAGTTCTCAAGACTCTCTAGTTGACCAGTAAAAACAGATTGGAGGCCTGGCTCAAGTGGTAGAATGCCAGCTGCTAATTAAAAATCTCAGAGTTTGGGGGCTGGGAAGGTGGCTCAGAGGTAGAGCGCTTGCCTTGCATGCCTAAGGCCCTGGGTTCGACTCCTCAGCACCACATAAGCAAAAAGAAAAGAGCCAGAAGTGGTGCTGTGGCTCAAGTGGTAGAGCGCTAGTCTTGAGCTGAAGAGCTGAGGGATAGTGCCCAGGCCCAGAGTTCAGGCCCCATGACCGGACCCAAAAAAAAAAATCTCAGAGTTTAAGGCCCTGAATTCAAGCCCCAGTACTGTTATGCATGTGCATGCACATATTCAGGAGCATGTGCATGCATGTGCGCACACACACACACATACACATGCACGCGCACACGTACACAATGTCCTCCTGGCTGGGTAGAAGTGACTCACAACTGTAATTCTAGCTACTCAGGAAGCTGAAAGTTGAGGCTAGAGGTTCAAAGCCAGCCTTGGCAGAAAAGTCTTAGAAGACTCTTAGCTCCAATTAACCAGCAAAAAGCTGGAAGTGGAGGTGTGGCTCAACTGGTTGCATGCCAGCCTTGAGTGAAAAAGCCAAGTGAGAGAATGATAACTCCTTTGTACAACTACTTAAAGATAATTGTTAAGAAAAAAAAGCCAAATGATAGAGGCCCTGAGTTAAAGCCTAGTACTGGCAGACACACACATACACACACACACACACACACACACACACACACACACACACACACAACATGTTCTCCTATGACTGTGACCTCCATTCAGCTTTTTGTTGCTGGTAGTGGTGGTGGTCATGGGGCTTGAACCCTGGGCCTAGATGCTGTCCCTGAGCTCTTCAGCTCAAGGTGAATGCTCTACCACTTGAGCCACAATGCCATTTGTAGTATTTTTGGTGGCTAATTGGAGATAAGAGTCTCATGGGCTTTCCTGCCTGGGCTGGCTTTGAACCTCAATCCTCAGATCTCAGCCTCCTGATTACCTAAGATTACAGGCTTGAGCCACCAGCACCTGGCTCCCATTCAGTTCTTACATGAGCCCTAGGAGACAATATTATCAGGTCCAGTGACTGGGTCCAGCCCAGGGAGGCCCCTGCTAAGCCTGTCCATCATCTCAGGTACTTGTGAACGTGAATGACATCAATGACAATGTGCCCACCTTCCCCCGGGACTACGAAGGGCCATTTGACGTCACCGAGGGCCAGCCAGGGCCCAGGGTGTGGACCTTCCTGGCCCATGACCAGGATTCAGGCCCCAATGGGCAGGTGGAATACAGCATAGTGGACGGCGACCCTCTGGGTGAGTGTGGTCTGTTCTGGGGAGCAGGGGAGGGCTAATGGGCAGGGACAGCCCATGGAAGGGCCTTTTTCCACCCCACTCAGAAGCAGGGAAGTGGGTCTCCAGGTAGTGAGTCCCATGGGTTTTCTTATCTAGCCCTCTCTGTGCCTCAGGCTCCCTGTCCATATGGTGCTATTGGGCAGAACACCTCTTTTATCAAAGGAAATAGGGAGTACACTGTAAGGTGTGGGGCTGAGGCTGTTGGTCTTGGAGAGTTACAGAGCCTATGAGAAAAGGCCCAGGGCTAAGGAAATAACACATCCTCAGCACCCCAGTGCACATGTGCGGGGTGCATCTCTGCATCATCCACTATCAGCCTTCACCAGTGTCACAGCTGCTCTCATTGGTCAGAGGGCAGAATGTGTATGCCTGGACTGGAAAGCGCTTTTCCAGGTCACTGTAACTCTTTCCCCATGGAGTGGATATCCTGAAAGCCTGGAGAATCAGGGACAAGCAGGAGGCATTGGGATGACAACAGGGAGTAATGGGAATTGTGAGAGCCACTCACATCATGCAGATAAAAAAAAAAAAAAAAAACAAAGCAAATCTTTTGGGTACCATCCTGATATTTAATTGATCCTTCAACAGTTACTTGTGCTAACCAGGTGTGGGGGACATGGAACAAACACCCATCCCACCATATAGAATGTCAGTGAACTAACTGATTACATAGATGGTTTTGTATTTGGAGAGGTACTGGGTGCTGTGGAGACCAATAAAAATCAAACAGGGGTGGAGGGTGCCGAGTGCCAGGGTGATTAGGGATTTTAGATAAGGTGTCCTGAGAAGACCTGTCTAATGAGGTAGTATGTGAGCAAAGATCTGAGCAAGGTAAGAAATGGGTCAAATGGACATGTGGGGAAGAGCATCCCAGACAGAGGCAACCGCAAGTGCAAAGGTGTGTGTCTATAAGCTCTTAAAGAAACCAAACCACCCTGTGTCTGGAATGAAATTGAGAAAAATGGGGAGGAAGAGACAAAGTGAAAGGATCAGTGTCCAACACTGAGGCTTCTTTGGGAAGATTTGGCTTTTACTGAGTGAGCTAGATCCCATAGGAAAGGGACATAATTTTACTCACATTTTAAGGGAACCCCTCTGATTCCTGGGCTTGAAGCAGACCATGGGCGGGGGAGGAACAGGAGCAGGAAGGCTATCTAGGAGTCAGTGGCAAACATTCAGGCTGACAGTGGGGAAGTTGGGACCAGCCTGGAGGCAGTGAAGGTGATGAGAAAGAAGTGGCATGTTTCTGGCATATTTCACTGGGCTGTGCTGGTTGATTGGATATGGGGTGTGAGAGAGGAAGTTGGGGTTGGGCCTGAGCAAGTTGGAGATGGCAGGCAGAGCAGGTATGGCTGCAGGGGAGCTCAGTTTAAGATGCAGGTAGGAGGTTGTTTGTAAAGCTTGAAATGCCAGAGAAAGGTCTGGGCTGGAGGCAGGTGGAGGGGGAAGTGCAGGGTCAGCATAGAAAAACTGAAAACCATGAGAGACCTAGGAGAAATGGGGAAGGCCCAGAAGCAAGCATAAAACCTGGGCTGATCAGCAATTAAGGCCCTGAAAAGGAAAACAAAAACAAAACCACTTCCACCATACACACTGAGCCTCTGCTGTCTGCCCTCTTTCTCAGGACTTCAGCTGTCCCATCTGCCCTGACTCACTTTGGGGCCCCTTTCCTGTACCTCCTCCTCCCTCAAATCTCCAGGTTTCCTTACAGGGCTCCAGGGCTTCTTCAGGAATCCCTATCATAGTAAGAGTAGTTGTGGACCAGCATACACAGGTCAACCAGGCTTTAGTACTGCACAGGGGCCCATTTTCCCAATGGGAACAACAAGGCAGGGCTGATAAACGATCTGCCCATAGACTTAGACAGGACTGGATGGAAAGCCTATGGTTTTAGCCTCCTATCACAATAAAGTGGGGGGTGTTTTTTACACTACTGAGAAGGCTGATTTGCATTGTGGTGGCCTCTGGCCACCTCCTCCCAATCTCCCAGCTGACCTTGCAGAGGTCCAGCTTGGCCCAATCCCCGTGGCCTGCTTTCCTGAACCTTCCAAGGGATGTGATTGCATTTCCCCTGGCCTGGGAGGGCAGGAGGCCACCTACTGGCTCCTATAGGACCTGCACTGGGCTAGGAAATGTCTAGAAAGGGAATCCCCAGTTCTTTGGAGACCTTGGAGAGCAGGGGTGGGGGCGCTCAGGAAATCCTGCCCGGGACAGCTTCCGCCCCTCCAGGCTGGAAGCAGTCGGGGAGTGAAAGACCAGGTGGAAATCCCAGCTGTGGATGGAGAATGGAGGGGCTGTTTTGGTCTGGTCAAGGAGTTGTAGGCTCTGGAGGCAGAGAATGGTGCAGAGGAAGTGAGAGGAGGCAGAGAAGATCGTTGTCTTTGCTGAGTCTATGTGCTGTGTGTCCATAAGCAAGTTAGTGCTCCACCCCAGGACTGTCCCCTAAATGTCAAGAGGAAAAGAGAAAAAAGTAACTTTCTCCCCAATTCAGCTCTGGGAGAGAACCTGATCTTCCTTTTATCTTTATTCATCCCCAGTCCCATCCTCTCTGCTCCAGCTGGGCTTCTACCTGCCCCTTGGCTTCCTTTACCCCTTCTTGTTTGCACTCCATAGAAGAAGCAATGTCTAAAAAAAAAACTCCAGTCCTGGTGGCTCAGTGGTAGAGTTCTTGCCTTGCATGCATGAGGCCCTGGGCTTGATTCCTCAGCACCACATAAGCAGAAAAAGCTACAAGTGGTGCTACCCTTGAGCTGAAGAGCCGAGGGACAATGTCCAGGCCCAGAGTTCAAGCCCCATGACCAAAAAACAATACCAACAAACAAACAAAAAAAACAACTCCAGTCCTGAGAGATACACTAGGCTGAGGCCCAGGGCCCAGGGTCCAAATCTCAGCTTTATTGAAGTGTTGACAAACTGTCACTCTCTTCTGCATCTGGCTCCATCTTCTAAAGAACACAGCTTCAGCTGGAGACACTGACATCCAACCTCTTAGTCAGGTGCAGATGAAAGCTGAGCCCAGGACTCAGGAAACAGTGGAGCTGGGTATTAAAGGCTCATACCTGTAATTCTAGCTATTTGGGAGGCTGAGATCTGACGTTTGTATGCCAGCCTGGGCAGACAAATCCATGAGACTCTTACCTCCAATTAACCAGCCGAAGAGCAGGAAAGTAGAGATGTGACTCAGGTGGTAGAGAGCCAGTCTTGAGATTTGGGGGGGGGGGGGGTTTGTTGTTGTTGTTGTTTACTTTTTTAAAAAGCAAGGAGGGGCTGAGAATGTGGCTTAGTGGTATAGTGTTTGCCTAGCATATATGAAGCTCTGGGTTCAATTCCTCAGTACCACATACACAGAAAAAGCCGAAAGTGGTGCTATGGCTCAAGTGGTAGAGTGCTAGCCTTGAGCAAAAGAAGCTCAGGGACAGTGCCCGGGCCCTGAGTTCAAGCCCCAGGACTGGCAAAAAAAAAAAAAAAGTAAGAACATGAGGTCTTGAGTTCAAGTCCTAGTACTAGCAGAAAAAGAAAGAGAAGAAAGAAAAGAAAAGGAGAGCAAGCTCAGAAGGACAGTTCCATATTGGGGTGGGCTCAACAAGCACCCCTCACTGATCCACCTGGGACCTGGAGCTCATCACAGCATGCCATTCCTCGACATTAGGATTTGTCTTTATGTGTCTGTGTATTGATCCTAGGACTTGAACCCCTGTCTGGGCACAGTCCCAGCTTTTTCACTCAAGGCTAGTGCTCTGTCACTTGAGCCACACTCTTACTTCCAGCTTTTTTGGTTGTTTATTGGAGATAAGAGTCTCACGGACTTTCCTGCCCAAGCTAGCTTTGAACCATGATCCTTAGATCTCAGCCTCCTGAGTAGCTAGGATTACAGGCGTGAGCCACTGGCATCTGTCATTAGGCTTTACTTGCAAAGCATTCTTTTCTGACAAGACACAACATTTAGTAGAGATGGCATGTTACATGAAGTATCATCTGCTGCCATTGTTAATCAGTTTCTGGTTCCCAGTGATTAAGAGTGAGCTCATAAGGAGAGGGAGCCCACTTTCAATATAAGGGATGTATCTGGAGAGTCAGATGTTGGCCTGTCGCATGGCCTTGGAAGTGACACTGATTGGTCCGGAAGTGTAGGCACATGGGGGCATAACTACATCACACCCTGATACTTATCTGTTGCCCTTGGCTCTCCAAGTGGGGGTGGGGTGGGGGTGGCATGGGAGGCCATCCCCAGACCCAGCAAGGTCACCTCGCTGGAGGAAGGAGGAGGCCAGACTCCCCAGTCTCCTCCATTCCTGACTGTCCTATGTCCTGATGGCTCTCAGGGGAATTCATGATCTCACCTGTGGAAGGGGTGCTGCGGGTCCGCAGAGATGTGGAACTGGACCGGGAGACAACTGCGTTCTACAACCTGACCATCTGTGCCCGCGACAGGGGAGTGCCCCCACTCAGCTCCACAGTGAGTCCTGGAAACACTGCCCCCCTCAGCCCAGAGAAGCCACCAGCTGCCTCTCAGACTCCTTGCTGAAGGCCTGGCATGGGCCTGGCAGCATGGCTCCTCAAAGTACACCCCAACAGCACCCTCCACAGAAGCCCTTCCCACCAGGCCTCTGCTCCAGCCCCAACCCTCACCCTCCACCCCTACCCCTGCAACGCTCCGTCCTCCACATTTCTCTTGTTTGGCTTGCCTTCCTTTGATGTTTTTCTTCCTATTTTTCCATGACTACCTGTGCCTTCCCTCCTTCCATACCTTTGCTGCCCTTTTCTGTCTCCCCATCATTTTCCCTCTTCCTCCCTGTTACCCCCTATTCCTCTGGCTACCCCCAGATGCTGGTGGGAATACGGGTGCTGGACATCAATGACAATGACCCGGTGCTGCTGAACCTGCCTCTGAACGTCACCATCAGTGAGAACAGCCCGGTCTCCAGCTTTGTTGCTCATGTCCTGGCCAGTGATGCTGACAGTGGCTGCAATGCTCTCCTTACCTTTAACATCACTGCAGGCAACCGGGAGCGGGCCTTCTCCATCAATGCCACGGTAGGCCGTGCCCATGGCCCCAGACTCTCTCCCTAAAGCAAGCAGGTTCCTGCCCTACAAGCTGTTTTTCTTTAAGATAGGCTCTTGTTATGTAGCTCAGTCTCCAGAGAACCAGGATTATAGGCATGTACTACCACACCCAGCTTCCCTGGAAGGTTTTCAACTGCTGTTGTTCAAATTCTCAGTTCTAGTTCCTTGATTGGGATGAGGAAATCTCTGTGCTAAGCGTAAAATCTTGGAGTTTCCCCAATGACCCAGGTTAAAGGGAGAATTCCTTAAACCAATTATAACAAGTAGAGTTTGAAGAAAGATGTAACAAAGTATGAAACAGCCAGACATGGTAAAGCATCCCTTGAATCCCAGCACTGAAGAAGCAAAAGGATCTTGAGGTCTAGGCCAAGATCAGGTTATGTAAACCAGACCTTGTCTAAAAAAAAAAAAAAAATTCACAAACTGGCAGGTTCTAGAGACCTACCAACTTGACTCATGAGCAGTAATTAAACAAATGAGACAGAAAAACAACTTAATTGACTGAAGCTTAGTCGGTCGAAGGCAGCTGATTACAGTTTAATTAGTTAACTGTCAACAAGACCTCCAGCTAAGTAAAAGCACAGTTATGGTGACTGAAAAAAAGGTGGGTTAGCCTATGCTCAGCCCAAATCCGTGGTGCTTAAAAGTATCCATGTGGAAGTCCCCCCACCATCCTGCTTGAGGTTTGTCTTGGGCAGAGATGGGGCCCAAGCCTCTGGTCACTTGGTTACATCAAAGCCCCTTGGAGTGACCTCCTGGAGTGTCCATGTTTGCCCCATCCTTTGGGGGCAGCTAAACCTAGCATCAGTGACCCATTGGCAAGACTCTGCCACACCTCTATAGCTCTCATCTCTCAGGCAGTTTGGGGAGCTGCAGAGCGTGGGACCAGAGCCCACAGTGGGGAACAGGTGCCACTTGGCTCACCAGCCATGTGCATCCCAGACAGGGGTGGTCACTGTGAACCGGCCCCTGGACCGCGAGAGGACCCCAGACTACAAGCTGACCGTTTCTGTGAAGGACAACCCGGAGAACCCCCGCATAGCCAGGAGGGTAAGCTAGGAGGGCCCTGTGGGTACCACTCTCCCCCAGGGTGGCAACCCTAGGGCTTACATGCACAGGCTTTGCACTCAGAAAGTGCTGGGTTCAAATCCCAGTTCTACCTGTCTTTAGGTGTGTGGCTTTGGCAAACTAACTTCTCTGAGCTTCCATTTTTCTCTTCGCAAAATTACTGCACCCACCCAGACTTGTGAAGCCTATGAAAGCCATATATGTAATGTCCTCAGCACGGTGCCTGGCCCATGGCAAGTGATCCATAAATGCCATCTATTATTTTCTTTCCCCCTGAAACCATGGGCATGTGCCCAGAAGTGCCTGTTTTACAGTCACACTGTACTTGCAAGTCCTATAAGGACTATATTGTCCTTGAAAGACCAGCCAAAAGAAGTTTACTGAAAGGCAACAAATAGGTGTTGCCTGACAAACTCCCTTCCTGGGTAGGATAGGCATGGTCTCACCTGCTATGAGGTCAGAGTGCAGAGCCCTGCCCAGGAGTCCTTGGGCCTGCTCCCCTCAGCTCTACTCTAGCTGAATGGCTCAGCCCAAACACTGCTCTCTCAGGGCCTCAGTTTCCTCATCTATAACCTTCTTCAGGCTAAAGGTGTCATATGCATGGCCTCTCTCACTCGGTACTTCTCAGCTTCCTCCCTCCTCCCTGCCTCTTCTCTTTCTTGGTCTCCTACCTACCCCCATACCCCCAGTTATGAGTTATGGAAACAGGGAGGCTGGAGCTGACTCACTGTCATGGCTGTGGACCAGACGTCACTCATGCTCCCACATCTGTGAAATAGCACGCCTTTCATTCCAGGAGTCACAGGCAGTGGGAAATAAAGCGCTATGTGTTGGATGGACTCTGATGGGTGTCAGACAGGATTTGTAGGTTGAGTGTATAGCTCAAGTAGTACAACACCTGCCTCAAAAAGTTCAAACCTCAGTACTGGCCACACACACAAAAAAAACTATAACTTAGGCTGGGCACCAGTGGCTCATGCCTGTGATCCTAGCTACTCAGGAGGCTGAGATCTGAGGATCAAGGTTCAAAGTCATGCTGGGCTGACTCTCATCCAAATAACCACCAAAAAGGCAGAAGCTTGAGCTGTGGTTCAAGTGGTAGACCATTAGCCTTGAGCTCAGAGACAGCCCCCAAGCCATGAGTTCAAGCCTAGTAGCACACACACACACACACACACACACACACACACACACACACACACACACACACACACACACACATACACACACACACACGCACACGCACACACACACACCTACCTTGAACTTGCCTTCCTGAATTCCTTACCAGAAGGTGCAACACAGTAAAATACCTCATCTATTTATCTTCATACCATTCCCTGAAAGAATTAAAGTTCCTACTTGTTCCTGGCTTGTGCCATGCCATGGTAGAGTGCTTGGCTAGCATGCACAAGGCCCTGGGTATCATCCACAGCACTGAAAAAAAGCCATATGTCAGATTGGAAAATCAAGGCCCAGATGAGATTATTTGCCTAAGGTCACTCAATGAGCTGGTACCAGAGGGTCTTGAACCCACATCTCTGGACCTCTGGAGTGGGCTTTTTTTTTTTAATCATCTGCCTGTTCCCTGAGTCCCTACTTTTCAGCTCTCTTCCTGGGGTCCTTGGCTGGAGCACAGCCTACAACCTGTCCTCATCCTGCCCCTCACAGGACTTTGACTTGCTGTGGGTCTCTCTCTTGGATGAGAATGACAACCATCCCCTCTTCACAGAGGGCACCTACCAGGCAGAGGTGATGGAGAACTCTCCCGCAGGTAGGTACTGCACCTACCCAAGCCATGGCCTGCCATGGTCAGGCACTGCTGGAGCCTTGGGCGCTAAGGAGGTCCTGTGGACCTGGTAGTGTAGCTGAATGTAGCCCCCAGTGGGTGTGCCGTAGTGTCTCAGGGGAAGCACAGCTCTGAGGGACTACTGACAAGGCAGCAGGTCTGAATGAGATTATTATGGTCATTGGTCCTCAGGGAGGAGAGAGCAACCTAATGCCCTCAAGAGGGTATTCAGGCTAAACATCAGTACCTCATGCCTATAATCCTAGCTACTCAGGAGCCTAAGATCTGTGGTTCAAAGCCAGCCTGGGCAGGAAAGTCTGTGAGACTTTTTAATCTGTAACCACCAAAAATCTGGAAGTAGAACTATGGCTCAAGTGATAGAGTGCCATCCTTGAGCCAAAAGAAAAAAATAGCTAAGGAACAGTGCCCAGGCCCTGAGTTCAAGCCCCAGTACTGGCAGAAAAAATACATTAAAAATAAATGAATAAATAGGGCATTCAGGGTAGAAGGACTATCTAGGACGGGCAGAGCCCACTCCTCCCTCCATGCTCCCCCAACCCCATTGGGTGGGAGCTCTTGGAGAAGGAGGTAGGGATTCTGAGTAGCCATTATATATTGGTCAGCCTTGTCTCTCTTCAAAGGGACAGCACCTGCCCTTTAATACAATCTCTCCCAACCCCCAGTCCTCAACCTCCCCAGCCGCAAGCTCAGATTCTAAGTGTAAAAGAATGAGCTAAGATCGAGGCTCATTGGCAGGGCAGTGCTTTCCCTACTTGCCTCTGCCCATGTCGGCACATGTCCATAGCGTGGGGTTATACTCATGCATAGATACAATGGCCCTGTGTGCCCACTTGGCACCCTCTCGGCACATGTGCTCACTTCCTGCAAAGGCAGACAAATACATCCAGGAGAGCCACAGGATTGTGTGTGTTTCCTTGGTAAAGGATGAAGGACACACGGGCCCATGCACCACCAGTGGGCTCCTAGCCATACGTGGTCAGACACTGTAGTTAGTGCATTGCATTACATACATGTGGACAGATAGGACCAACATGGGGGGGGCGGGATACCAAGGAGCCCCCAGACCCTCCTGAGGAGTGGCCAGCCTCAAAGGCTGCTGGGAAGCAGGTGTGGCTCCAGGCAGGCCAGGGGCTTGCTCACCACTCTTGTGTTTTCTCCCCAGCAGGGCTTTGAGGCCGCTCCCAGGCATCTGCGTTCAGTCTGCCAAGGCTGCCGCAGGCCCGCCCCGGGGCCTCCCTATCCTGCCCATCTGCCCGCCTCACCTCCCTTCCCTCTCATCCATCCTCAGCCATGGCTCACAGGGATAGGGACAGGGAGGGGGGAGGGCAGGGGCCGGCTTGGCCTGTGGTGACTCCTCTCCCCCTGGCCCAGGGACCCCCCTCACCATGCTCAATGGGCCCATCCTGGCCCTGGATGCGGACGAGGATGTATATGCCGTGGTCACCTACCAACTGCTGGGTACCCACAGTGGCCTCTTTGACATCCACAACAGCACGGGTAAGGCCTCTGCTCTAGCCTGGCTCTGGGGTGAGCCTGGGCCCCCGCTTGGTCAAGGGTTCCTCATCAGTCTAGGATCCAGGCTTTCCTGGGAACCCCAGTTCTCACAGCCCCCATTCCCATACTGCAGCTGGATTAGGGCGTCAGCAGCCCCAGGAAGACGCTTGGAGATAATCCAAAGGACCTGTTGATGCCCAGACTTTCCAATAAAGCAGAGAGTCCCAGATGACTCCTTATCATCTCCCAAGCTCAGGCCACAACATCACGTTCCTGCCTGGCTGGAAATAGCCAAACCAGCTTCCTTGTCCTCCATAGGGGCATGTCACATCAGTCTGGTTCTAGACAGATGGCCAATCTGGTGACAAGTACCAACAGGGAAGTCCATCTCTCAGTGGAGCAGGTCACTCTTCCCAGGCAGGACTGGAGGATGGCAGAGGACCCCTGTGGAGGGCCGCCAGAGACACATGGGGTAGTCAGGCCTTGGGAGAAGAAAGTCATTGTGCTACTTTCTGTTCATCTTTGCTCCCCATTTCTATGTGCTCCCCCTCTTCCTCTGTCTCCACCCTGTTGGCCCTCACTGTCTTTTACACCTCCGCCTTCTATGTGTCTCCCCGGCTGGTGGCACGGGGTGCCAGGCATGGTGAGCGTGAGGTCAGGTGTCGTCATTGACCGGGAGGCCTTCTCACCCCCCATCCTGGAACTGCTGCTGCTGGCTGAGGACATAGGGCTGCTCAATGGCTCAGCCCACCTTCTCATCACCATCTTGGATGACAATGACAACTGGCCCACCTTCAGCCCCGCTGCCCTCACCGTCCACTTGCTGGAGAATTGTCCACCAGGTAGGAAGCACCAGGCTCTAGGCCACGCCTCCTGTACCCACCAAGGGTTAGTTGAGGATGGGGTGGAGACCCAGGTAGAAGCAAAATTCTCTTCCAGGGACAGTTAGGCAGCTGTGTGATTGGAGAGAGCACGGGAGTGCTTCATGCCCCACTGCCCACTCCTTTCTCTGAGCCTTAGTGTACTACATGCAAAAGAAGATGAGCAAGTACCTTCTATCCATGTTCCTGGATGCAAAGACGACCTGTTCTAATCAAAATGAGATCAATGTGGGCTGGGAGTGTGGCTTTGCGGTAGAGTGCTTGCCTAGTGTGCATGAAGCCCTGAGTTCGATTCCTCAGTATTACATAAACAAAAAAGTCAGAAGTGGCGCTGTGGCTCAAATGGTAGAGTGCTAGCCTTGAGCAAAAGAAGCTTAGGGACAGTGCTGAGGCCCTGAGTTCAAGCCCCAGCACTAGAAAAAAAAATGAGATCAATGTGATTCCCAACCTAATCAAAATTTAGAGTAGGAGTGGCTCAAAAGGCTAACCAGAAAAAATAAATTTTGAAAAAAATAAAGCCAGATGTGGTAGTTTTGAAGTCAGCTTGAAGTGTTTAAAACTATAACAAACCTAGGCTAGTTGTTGTAGGTAGTAGAAGCATAGTACAAAGCTAAGTATTTTAATTGAGTGATATAGAATGGGCACAAGTAGCTTAGAAATCAATACTGGTAAATTAAAGAATATGATTGAGCAAAAACTTTTGATATCTGTTATGTTAGATTACATAAGTACACGCAGATCATATAATCAAATATTTGGTATAGATTCAGCCCATATCAGACACCAAAATAAAACTCAGGGATATCTAAAGAAAATGTAAGAACAGAAAACACTGGAAAATGAAAGAAGAATAAGGATAAGAATGATAGTATTTATCTAATTTCTGAATAAGAAGGCTCTAGACATAAAAAAGAACAACTCATAAAAATACTAAATTTCAGCCAGGCACCGGTGGCTCACGCCTGTGATCCTAGCTACTCAGGAGGCTGAGATATGAGGATTGCAGTTCAAAGCCAGCCCGGGCAGGAAAGTTCGTGAGACTCTTATCTCCAACAAACCACTAGAAAACCGGAAGTGGTACTGTAGCTCAAGTGGTAGAGCGCTCGCCTTGAGCTGAAGAGCTGAGGGACAGCGCTCAGGCCCAGAGTTCAAGCCCCACGACCAACAACAACAACAAAAAAAAAAAAAAAACCCTAAATTTCAGCACACACAAAAAAATTTGAAACTTCTGGCCAGGCACCAAGGGCTCACACCGTTAATCCTAGCTACTAGTTTAGCAGTCAATCTCCAACCCCTCAAAAAATTCTCACAAACTGAGAAAAAGATCTCTTCCCAAAATATCTGAGATCATCAAACCTCCACCTCTGGAGGTTACAGTCCATGCTCTATTGCTTTGGGCTGTGGTGAGGCAGAATTTCCTGGCGGGAACTCAGAGTAGAGCAAACTGCTCACCTCATAGGGCCTGGGAAAAAAGAAGAGGGGGCCAAGGTCCCAGTGCCTCCTCCAGCTACACTACAGCCAGGTGTCTTTCAACTGGGCCCTACAAAGAGCTCCATGGCTGGAGACCAAGTCTTAATGACTAGCCTTTACTTAAACCATAGTGGTTCATAATTAAACAGTGATTTGTATAAATTGACAGGAAAGTAGGCAAAGCAAGCAATAACTTACTAACCATTAAATTACAAAATATTATTTAATCAAAGAACTTTTTAAAATTTTCCTATTGCCAGGCGCTGGTGGCTCACACCTATAATCCTGGCTACTCAGGAGGCTGAGATCTGACTATCGCAGCTCAAAGCTAGCCTGGGCAGGAAAGTCTATGAGACTCTTATCTCCAATTAACCACCAGAAAACTGGATGTGGCACTGTGGCTCAAAGTGATAAAGCACTAGCCTTGAGCTGAAGAGAGAGAGCTCAGGGACAGTGCCCAAGACCTGAGTTTAAGCTCCATAACTGACAAAAAATAAAGTGAAATTTTTCTGTTAAATTACAAATGTACTTTTTTTCCCCTTTTCCTAGTACTAGGGCTTGAATGCAGGGCCTCTCTCTCTTGTTTGGCTTTTTTTTGCTCAAGGCTGAAGCTCTACCATTTGAGACACCTCCATTCCAAGGTAGTTGCTTGGAGAATAAGAGTCTCTTAGGTTTGGGGGCTGGGGAGGTGGCTCAGTGGTAGAGTGCTTGCCTTGCATGCCTGAGACCAAGGGTTCAATTCCTCAGCACCACATAAGCAAAAAGAAAAAAAAAGCTGGAAGTGGCGCTGTGGCTCAAGTGGTAGAGCGCTAGCCTTGAGCTGAAGAGCTGAGGGACAGCGCCCAGGCCCAGAGTTAGGCCCCACGACAGGACCCAAAAAAAAAAAAAAAAGAGTCTTTATCTGCCAAGGCTGCCTTCAAACCTAGATTCTCAGATCTGTCTCCTGAGTAGCTCAGATTATAGTCATTAGCTACCAGCATCCAGCTACGTAAATTCTTTGGGGTTTTTTTTTTGTTTTTTGTTTTTTGTTTTTGGTCCAGTTGTGGGGCCTGAACTCTGGGCCTGGCTGCTGTCCCTCAGCTCTTCAGCTCAAGGCTAGCGCTCTACCACTTGAGCCACAGCGCCACTTCCGGCTTTTTTTTTCTTTTTGCTTATGTGGTGCTGAGGAATCGAACCCAGGGCCTCATGCATGCAAGGCAAGCGCTCTACCACTGAGCCACCTTCCCAGCCCCAGCTACGTAAATTCTTAAAAGTAAATGCCATCAAGACTACAATAGGAGGAGGCCTTTCTTGGTATGGGCTTTCTGGACAAAGCCTGAGTGCTCAGCTTCTCCCCACTCATGCCCACAGGATTCTCAGTTCTTCAAGTCACAGCTACTGATAAAGACAGTGGTCTCAATGGGGAGCTGATCTACCGAATAGAAGCTGGGGCTCAGGACCGCTTCCTCATCCATCCAGTCACCGGGGTCATCAGTGTTGGTGATGTGACCATTGACAGAGAGGAACAAGAGTCCTACAGGCTGACAGTGGTGGCTACTGACCGAGGCACTGAGCCCCTCTCAGGCACAGCTATGGTCACCATTCTGATTGATGACATCAATGACTCTCGTCCTGAGTTCCTCAATCCCATTCAGACGGTGAGCGTGCTAGAATCTGCAGAGCCAGGCACTGTTATTGCCAACGTCACCGCCATCGACCTTGACCTCAACCCAAAGCTGGAGTATCACATTATTGGCATCGTGGCCAAGGATGACACTGACCGACTGGTGCCTGACCAAGAGGATGCCTTTGCTGTGAATATCAACACAGGTACAAGGGCCTGCTGCTGCCCACCACCCCTTCCTCCCTCCCTCCCTCCTTTCCTTCCTTTTCTCCCTCCTTACTTCCCTTCCTTTCCTCCCTCCTTTCTCTCCTGCTCCTTTGGTATTCCCTTCTAACAATATCTATCCCCCTTTCCCTTCTCTTCCCTGCTTCCTCCCTCTCTCCTTTTTTTTTTTTTCTTTTTTTTTTTGAGGTCATGGGGCCTGAACTCTGGGCCTGGGTGCTGCCCCCTCAGATCTTCAGCTCAAGGCTGGCATTCTACCACTTGAGCCACAGTGCCACTTCCAGCTTTTTCTGCTTATGTGGTGCTGAGGAATCGAACCCAGGGCCTCATGCATGCAAGGCAAGCATTCTGCCACTGAGCCACCTTCCCAGCCCTCCCTCTCTCCTTTCTCTTACTCCTCCCTTGACCAGTGCCTCTTGAGTTTTCTGGCTCTCCTCCTCTACAGATTGTACAAGAATGCCCACCTTACCATGTAAGCCAGCATTCTGTATTACAGTTTCCATGTTTATAATATTAAAGCAAAATAACACCTTGTTTTAATAATGCATTTCTGTAATAACTACAGTCAATCAAACACTTCATGAATATACCATCCATATAAATTGTTTACTTTTATTGTACCCTTAATTTTTTTTAAATCTATGGTCTTCATAAAACAAAGGGAGCTACCTGTGGCTTATCTTTCACAATTTATGCCACTAATTGTAGTTTTTATTTTTTGTGTGGGGTGTTGTTGTTGTTGTGTTGTTGTTGTTGTTGTTGTTTTGCCAGTCGTGGGGTTGAACTCAGGGCCTGGGCACTGTCCCTAAGCTCCTTTTACTCAAGGCTAACACTCTTACCACTTGAGCTACAATGCCACTTCTGGCTTTTTCTGTGTATGTGGTACTGAGGAATCAAACCCAGGGCTTCCTGGATGCAAGGCAAACACTCTACCACAAAGCCACATTCCTAGCCCGCCACTAATTGTAGTTTTGATGTTCTATTTTTTTTCCCAAAAGTTCAGTGTTTTTGATCTACTGAAGATTTAGGGGAATCCATGGCTCTGGCAAAAATTCTAAACAATCATTGTTGTTTTTTCTGGGTTTGTATTGTTTCGTTTGATAAGGTCTCCTTATGTAACCCAGGCTAGCTTTGAACTCTCAGTGGTGCCTCTTGTCACCCCATCACCTGAGTGCTGGGATTATAGTCATGCACCAACCACCACACCTGGTTTTACCAATCGTTAGAAAAAAGCAAATCAGCTTTCTGTACAGGTCTGACAGAGTGCTTGACAGTATTGGCATTGGTGACACCATGGGGATACTGGAATTCTCAGGCACTAATTGTAGTAATTGAAATTAATTCTGTCATCAGCCAGCAACCCAGTACCCATTACACTCAGACTCCAAGGCCCCACAATTCTTTTTCCTAGTACATGTCCCAAAGTACTTCCCAGCATGAGATGGGGCTGCCCCAGTATTTCCTGTGACAGGGCACATTCCTACAAGACTAGAAATTAAAAAGTAGTGGTTCATGCCTGTAATTCTAGCTATTCAGGATGCTGAGATCTGAAGAAATTCTGTGAGATTTATCTTCAATTAACTACCAAAAAAGCCAGAAATGGAATAGAGCTATGGCTTTAGTGGTAGGGCACCAACTTTGAGCTGGAAAAACTCAGTGATAGTACCCAGGCCCTGAGTTCAAGCCCGAGGACCAGCATACACACACACACACGCACACACACACACACACACACACACACACACGCGCGCGCGTGCGCGTGCGCATGCACGCACACGCGTGCAAGTAGAAGGTATATACAAGGCAGCAGTTGAAAGCCATAGAAGAGATACAAACAACAATGTAGGTCAACCTCACAATTAAGTACTTACTAAAAAGTACAAGAAATAGGGCTGGGAATTTGGCTCCATGTTAGAGTGCTTGCCCTGCATGCATGAGGCCCTGGATTTGATTCCTCAGCACCTCATAAGCAGAAAAAAGCTAGAAGTGGTGCTGTGGCTCAAGTGGTAGGGCTCTAGCCTTGAGCTGAAGAACTGAGGAACAGCGCCCAGGCCCAGAGTTCAGCCTCTATGACCAACCCCCACCCCAAAAGTACAAAAAATAGATACCACTACACTATTTGCAGAACTGTAATCCTAGCTACTCACAAGGCTGACATCTAAGAATTGTGGTTCAAAGCCAGCCTGAGAAGACAAATCCAAAAGAGATGGGAAGACAAATCCAAAGCCAGAGATGGAGGCATGGCTCAAGAGGCAGAGTGTCAACTATGAGTGAGAAAGCCAAGTAAGAACATAAGGCCCCAAGTTCAAGGTCTGGTACCAGCACATACATACACAAAATATTTTTTAAGCTAGATGCAAGTGGTTCATGCCTGTGATCCCAGCTATTTAGGAGATAGATTATTGGGATCACAGCTCCAAACAAGACTGGTAAGAAAATAGTTTGTGAGATGCTCTTCTCAAGGAAGAACTGTGTATAGTGATGCATGGCCATTATCCTAGCTTCAGAGAAGCCTGGCATAAGTGAATTGTGCTCAGGCAGGAGTTGAGACCCTATCCCAAAAATGAGGAAGCTAAGTCAGGGCTGAGTGTGTGTCTCAGCAATACATGCACCTGTCTAGCAAGCCAAGACTGGAGTTCAAACCTAACTACTGCAAAATAAATAAATAAATAACAAAAGCAAAAACAAAAACTCTGTAATGCCTTATAGTGATTGCTTGAGAGAAGGGGGAGGAGTAAGGAAATACAAGCGAATGCAAGGCAAAGCATCAATTACCCCAACATGCAATAAAACTAGTCAGATTGGCTTTGTTTGCATTCAGATAAGGAAACAGAGAGTCCCTGAGCTTTTGAGAAGTTGCGGCAGAATCATCCCCACCTGGGTTAGAGAGTTCCCGGCCATGTGGTTGGTCAGGACCATGGAGAGCTGCTCTTAACCCTGCCGGGTGCCAAAGCCTTTATCACTTACTTTTTTTTCTGTTCTTTTAGCCTCCCACTGACTCTCTTCTTTCTTTTTCTTTTCAGTGTGTTTTTTTCTTCCTCTTCCTCACTCTCTCCTACCCTTCTTAACCTTCTGTCCCTGTTCTTACCAGAGCCTCAGCCTCTGAGCTTTCCACTCTAAACCGGGCTCCCACTTGCTGACTCCTGTCTTCTCCCTCTGCCTGTCTCCCACCCACTCCTTTCCTTCCTTCCCTGGCCAGCTCTGCGCCCACACCCTGCTCTATTCCTCCCTGCTGCACTTTGAACTAACCAAAGTTAATCCTCTTCTCTCTTCCTCACGGCTGGCAGGCCCACAGGTTTGAGCTCTGTTTCTGTCACCTCCCACCTCATCTCCTCTCTGCTTCACCCCATTGCCGTCCTCCATGCCCACATACCCCCACCCTTCCTGCCCTGTGGGGCCGGCCCAGGCCGTGCCCAGCCTTTGCAGACTGAACGCAGCTGCCCTCTCCCCATCCTCGCTCCCCAGCCTGGGTGAAGGGGAGCGAGAGTAGGAAGAGGAGGAGGAGGAGGAGGCAGAGGCCCAGGGTAAGTGACTGCCCATGCCTGGGGACCCATGGAGAACAGAAGTCCAGCAGGGGGTCTGTCGAGGGTCTGCCAGAGAGGGAGAGGAGGTCTCACCTAGGGTAACTGTGGAGTTATCATTTGGAGCCACCAGGCCCCGGGGCAGGTAGCAAGAAGAAACAGACTCAGCATAGTCAATTCTACAATCAGCCAATATGTCTGTCAAACCAGACCCGAGATTCTGAAGAGTTTTCCTCTGACTCAGGGTGCACACAGAGACTGTGGGGGACAGTAGCTATACATTTCCAGTCCCCTCCTTCAGTGAACCATGCCCCACAAGACAACACATGATTCCTGGGCTCCCAGCACAGTAGCCCCTCTTGGCACCTAGCTATATGACCTTCTTTTATTCTTGATCTCTCTAGAACATAGTAATTTCAAAATTGTGATTTTAAAAAATATATCAGTTTAAACACATTCACATGGCCTCACTTCTTATGTGCCTGGCAAATGTTTTAAGTATTTGGTAAATGGAATCACATTTAATTTTTCTAATCAGAAGAGTCCTGTGCAATTAGTACTGTAATTCCCCTCTACTTTCATAAATGAGCAAACGGAAGCACAGAGAGGTTAGACAGCTTGTGCAAGGCACACAGCCAGTAAACACTGGATGATATGTCCCCATCCATGCAAGTGGCTATGTGTCCTTCCCTAGGGTCCATGTGGAATGACTTCCCCCTGCAGGGATTGGGAGGTAGGCCAGGGGCTCCCCCTGGGAGGCCCAGATTGTAGAAAATTCCCCTGGAGCTGAACCTGATCTGGTCTGGTCCACAGGGTCTGTAATGGTGAAGTCCCCCCTGAACCGGGAGCTGGTTGCCACCTATCAGGTCACTCTCTCAGTGATTGACAATGCCAGCGACCTACCAGAGCAGTCTGTCAGCGTGCCAAATGGTAAGATTTCCCTTGCTAGTTTCTCTTATTGGTCACTCAGAGCCAGTGTGGATGGGGACAGGTGAGGACAGAGAACCAGCAACAGATACAAGCCTGACCCAAAGAGGGAGCCAAGCATCAGGACTCAGCCACAGGGCTGCGTGTAGAAGCCATGGCATACCTACAGAGGAAAAGAAGGTGACTCAAGGCTACAGACACCACAATGAGCGTGATGATGAAGAGGAGGCCAGCTGCTGCCATCTGTCTGCAGCCTGGGCCATGAGGTGGGGATGGGAGCTGCTAGACATTGGATTGAGTCGGCTGGTACAGAGTGGCTCATTGGTGTGAGGACAGTGGCTGGCCTCATAGGTCCTGGCTGCTTTTAAGTTTTCCCAAAGGGAAAGGCACGAGTTCTGAGATTAGAGGGTAATGGGCTCAGGTGGGCTCCAGATAAAGAAGACCATAGTAGGGAAGGGTCTTAAAGATAGGTCATCTTAGTCCTATCTCACTGACCAGCTTAGGAAATGGAGGCTCAAGATGAACTAGGGCCTCTAGGCCACTCAGCCACTGGGTACAACCCAAGTCCTTCTGCCATGTGGAAGGGGAAGGCCAGGCCAGAGGGTATGATACAAGAAGTCACAGGAAAGCTGTGGCATGCTGCCATTTCCTAGGCTTGGATGAGTTTTACGAAGGCCTGGCCAACCCTATTCATGCCTCCCCTCCCCACTTCCTCTCCTCCCCTTCACAAACCCCACCTGTACCCCAGCCAAGCTGACAGTCAACATCCTGGACGTCAATGACAATACACCCCAGTTCAAGCCCTTTGGGATCACCTGCTACACAGAGAGGATCCTCGAGGGGGCCACCCCAGGCACCACACTCATAGCTGTGGCAGCTGTGGACCCCGACAAGGGTCTCAATGGGCTGATCACCTACACACTGCTCCACCTCACACCCCCAGGCTATGTCCAGCTGGAAGACTCCTCAACCGGTAGGTGGGAAAGCTGCTGGAGATTTCAGGAACACAGGTGTTATGTCCACCTGCCCTCAAGCAGGCCCAGGACCTGCTTCTCACCCTCTGGTGGAGGGACGGGGAACAGGGAGTCTGCCTCAGCCGTGCGATGGGCTGGGCCAGATCCAGTACAGCGGACATCCTATTATTCACTTCTGGCTGCTTGGAGTAGAGAAAAAGACAGAGGCACCTAAGCCCGAGATGTCCACTGGAATCTTAGCACACCCTAGCACCATCTCCATCATCCACCTTCCTGTAATGATTAGTATCGCTCAAGAATAGAGGGGCTGAGGGAGAGGGCTATCCAAAGAGGAGGGCTCTCCAAGGAGGTCCTGGGCTACTTGATGTCCTTATCAGTGCTCCAGGAAAGACAGCCCAATGTCAAGTCTTCTTAGCCCCCTGGCTCTTGCACAGGGCAGTGCTGCCTGCTTGCCCTCCTAAAGTAGACACACCTGCTCCTCAGAGCCTCAGACCCCTCTCAGACTTCAGAGAGTTACTACAAATAAGGAGTGACCCCAACAGTAGGTGTCTCTGTGTCTCAGGGAAGGTCATTGCCAACCGGACAGTAGACTACGAGGAGGTACACTGGCTCAACTTCACAGTGAGAGCCTCAGACAATGGGTCCCCACCCAGGGCTGCTGAGATCCCTGTCTATCTGGAGATTGTGGACATCAACGATAACAACCCCATCTTCAACCAGCCTTCCTACCAGGTGAGTGGTCAGGCCAACAGATTAGGCAAGACCTGTGCCCACGATTGGTGTAGCTTTTGTCCCACCTGCCAGTGCAAACACCATGGGTACTTTGGACAGGGTGTGAACTCCAGGGCTGACCTTGGTCCACTCTCTCTGCAGGAGGCCATCTTAGAGGATGTACCTGTGGGCACTGTCATCCTGACTGTCACCGCTACCGATGCCGACTCAGGCAACTTTGCCATCATCGAGTACAGCCTCGGCGATGGGGAGGGCAAGTTCGCCATCAACCCCACCACAGTAAGCAGGCCATGGTGGGCTGGGGCTGGAAGTGGGAAGTCCCAGGATCACAAGCTGGGAAGCCACCCAGATTTACAAGTTTTTCTGTTGTTTCTGGGTCCTGCCACTTGGACATCGGCAACCTCAGAGGTCCTGTCATACAGTTAGCAAACTCAGAGTCTCTCACACTCATGTGCGCACATGCGTACACACACACACACACACACACACACACACACACACACACACACACACACGTACGCGCATGCACCTCTGTCGGCTGCAGCCTGTCTGCCCAGCTTGTGGGGAGGAAGTAGCTAGTCTTTGGGAAGTGACCCTTTGTGGAACAGAAACTTCTTAGATGTGAAGGTCCATGGATTGCTTTCAAGGACTACCAAAATCAAGAAAAGAAACCGGGCATCAGTGGCTCATGCCTGTAATCCTAGCTACTCAGAAGACTGAGGTTTGAGGATCAAGGTTCAAAGATAGCCAAGGCAGGAAAGTCTGTGTGACTCTTATCTCTAATTAATTACCCAAAAACTGGAAATGGCACTGTGGTTCAAAGTGGTAGAGCACTAGCCTTGAATACAAAGGCTCAAGGACAGTGACCAGGCCCTGAGTTCAAGCCCCAGTACTGGCACATACAAAAAAAAATAGGAAAGTGGGCACAGTGTTTGAGCACCTATTGTATGCATGGCTTTATGCTTGGTGTGGAAGAAAAGAAAAACCCTAAAGGTTAGATGTCCATGTTCCCAGCTATCTCAGACCTGTGGGAGACTAAAACTAGAAGAAAACATATAGGTCATGAATTTACATGTATGCTCATTGGGTCAGAGTGCTATTTTCAATATGGAAGAGAATCCTGTGGCCTGGGGGTGTTTAGTGAGAACATTTCCTGTTACTAGAGCTGAAACAGGACTTTTCTCACTGCCCCTCTCTGCCTGTCCCCCAGCTTTCTGCCCATCAGTGGGGCTCACTTCTGTTCTATATTACAGTCAAACATAGTTCCTGGCCTAGCAGCAACTAGAATTCTCTACTCTGCCAGGCCCTGGTTAGGCAAGTTGCTCCAGCCTGGGCTGATGTTCCCAGGGGTAGGAAGAGCACAAAGAGTCACTAGAACCCCAGACCAGGATTTTGTTCAGTGCCATACCTGTAGACTCCAAAACAGTGTTCAGCCATAGTAGACACCCCATCCGTGCCTGTTGAATGAATGAAGGACTTGAAAACCTTCCCCTGACTTAGGGAGACATCTATGTCCTGAGCGCTCTGGACCGGGAGAAGAAGGATCACTATATTCTGACTGCCTTGGCCAAAGACAACCCTGGGGATGTAGCCAGCAACCGTCGAGAAAACTCAGTGCAGGTGAGAATACCAATCTGTGCCAGAGAGAGTGGATGTGGCAGGGAGAAGGAGGAGGTCAGTAAATAGTCTGAAAGGGGTGGGGGACGGGTACAGGACCACCCAGTCCCCTCAAACATGGTTGCAGACAGGAAAAGGTAAAAGTTTGCCTTGTGGTTTCCAATGGCTGGGGACATCACTGGTGTCACACTGCTCCCTGGGATAGCTGGGCATATCTGGGGGTGGCCGTGCTGGCCCAGAATCTCCATAGTGCCTCACTGAAACAGGTCAGCAACCGAGCATAAGGACAAAGTAGTCATCTTATTTATGACTTCCTCCCTCAACCCCTCCTCTTTTTTTTTAAATTTTTGAGACTGAACCTTACTATGTAGCCCAGTGATCCTTGTGCTTCAAACTCAAGGATTACAAACCTGTACTATCATGCCAAACTTGTATATGACTCTTTTTTTGGGGGGGGTCCAGTTGTGGGGCCTGAACTCTGGAACTGGGCGCTATCCCTCAGCTCTTCAGCTCAAGGCTAGCGCTCTACCACTTGAGCCACAGCGCCACTTCCGGCTTTTTTCTTTTTTGCTTATGTGGTGCTGGGGAATCAAACCCAGGGCCTCATGCATGCAAGGCAAGCACTCTACCACTGAGCCATCTTTCCAGCCCCTTATTTATGACTCTTAAGTCTTTAATTTTTATTATAAAGGTGATGTACAGAGGGGTTACAGTTAGAGTACACATTGGGGCCGGGAAGGTGGCTCAGTGATAGAATGCTTGCCTTGCATGCTTGAGGCCATGGGTTCGGTTCCTCCGCACCACATAAATAGAAAAAGCTGGAAGTGGCACTGTGGCTCAAGTGGTAAAGCACTAGCCTTGATCTGAAGAGCTGAGGGACAGTGCCCAGGCCCAGATTTCAAGCCCCCCAATCGACAAAAAAAAAAGGAGAAAGAGTACATGTCTTTTTATGATAATGTCACCCCTTCCCCTCGTGCTCTCCCAGTTTTTCCCTCCCATATCCCACCCACAAGTTGTATAATTCATTTTCAACATAGTGTCTAGTGAGTACCATTTCTGCATTTTTTTTACCCTTTTTCCCTCCATTTCTGTGTATGACTCTTAATTACTGAGTGACCAAGTTCATGGCACCCTTCCCATCTTGGCTCTGGTGGTGTTCTGCGACTGTCTCTCTCTATCCCACACTGAAGATTAAACCCGCAGGCTTCTTGATTGCTACATACCCCAGCCCTCTTGTTCATATTTTGTTTTTGATACAATGTCTATCTCGGCTGACCTGGAACTCACGATCCTCTTGTCTCCACTTCTCAAAGAGCTGAGATTATAAGCTTAAGCCACTACGTGGCTCATAACTCCCCTTCTAAGCCCTTTGTCCCTTTTTCTACCCCAAGTCCCAATATTTTGCTGCCTCTATTCCCCATAATTCTGCGAAGGAAACTGCTGAACAAATGGAGGATGAGAAGACAAAGAGGCCTAGATTTGTGTGTGCATGTGTATGTATGCATGCCAGTACTATGGCTTGAACTAGGCCTCTGGTTCTTACTTGGCTTTTTCATTCAAGACTTGAGCCATGCCTCCACTTTCAGCTCTTATGCTGGTTCATCAGAGCTAAGAGCCTCACAGACTTGGAGTTGGCTTCAAACAAGGATCCTCAGACTTCACCCTCCTGAGTAGCTAGGATTACAGCGATGAGCCACCAGCAACGGACTCCCAGATTCTCTTTTAGAGGGAGAAGGGCCTATCAGGGAACACTCACACATACGGTATCTCACATTCATGCACAGTGCTGGGAAAAACATGGTCTGTGGGGTAAAAGGCTAAGGTCCTGGAACTGAGCCGTATGCATTTGTTGATAGGCCTCTCTGACTGCAGAGGGTGCTGTGGATGTGACCCTAGGAAATAGAGAGATGAGGTGTCCCAAGCCTGCTTTATGTCCCAAAAGGGATCTTCAAAACCACCTCTGTGCCAGGCTCTGATGTACTAAGGCACAGCTGGGGAAGGGAGGCCTCCTGCTATGTTTGGGGGTCAGCAGAGGAAGCCTGGTCCCTGGACACAGCACAAACTCCAATCAACAGGGGCCCTAGGGCTGGGTGTGGTAGCTCAAACCTCTAATCGCAGCACCTGGAAGCATGGAGGCAGGAGGAGGTGAGTTCAAGGAAGATCTGGGCTACAGAGCAAGACCCTATCTCAAAAATAGTAATAAAGAGGGGTCCTGGGGAGTAGAAGAAGCCCAGCTGTCCAGTATGAAGTCCTGGAAAATAGAGCCAGACTTCCAGAGCCCTGGTGGCTGGAACACAGGAGGAGGGGAGGAGCCAGGGGTTCCTGTTGCTAGTTCTGGTACCCACAACTCCTCACTGTTCGATGTTTATTTGAGCAACACTAATGAAATGTAGCAGGTGGTGTCATGTGCCAGCCTCACAAGGACTCTGAGAGAAGCTATTTCTATCCCATTTGCACAGTTATAGAAGCTCAAACATTCAGTAAGTTACCTGAGTCCAGGCTCCAGTGTGTTTGAAGACAGTACTTCCCTCCCAGGGCAGTCCCTTCCTGGACCCTGACCTTTGACTTTGACATCTGCTCCCCCTCCCCAGGTGGTGATCCAAGTGCTGGATGTCAATGACTGCCGACCACAGTTCTCTAAGCCCCAGTTCAGTACGAGTGTGTATGAGAATGAGCCAGCAGGCACCTCGGTCATCACCATGATGGCCACTGACCAGGATGAGGGCTCCAATGGTCAGCTCACCTACTCCCTCGAGGGTCCTGGCATGGGTATGTAGCCTGTCCTGGGTGCCACAATGACTTACAGGGTGGGTAGTGGCAGATTGCTATGCCTGCAGACCCCCCCCACAATCCCCCAGGCTAGAAGGAAGAGGGAGGAAGGGCACAGACAGGAAGGATGTCTCAGCCAGAGCCTGATCTCCTGCCACCCTCTGCCCCTGCCAGAGGCCTTCCACGTCGACATGGACTCAGGCCTTGTGAGCACACAGCGCCCTCTGCAATCGTACGAGAGGTTCAACCTGACCGTGGTGGCCACGGATGGCGGGCAGCCCCCGCTCTGGGGCACCACCATGCTGCTGGTGGAAGTCATCGATGTCAATGACAATCGTCCAGTCTTTGTGCGGCCACCCAATGGAACAATTCTCCATATCCGAGAGGTACTTCTGCCCACCAGTGTCCATTCCCCATGACCAACCCACCTCTTCATTCGGCAGTCATGGCCCAGGAGAGGGGGAAAGGGGACCCATTGTCAGGAGGGGATACTGAGGCCAGGTAGAGGAACAGACTTGCCCAGGGCCACACAGAGAAGAACCAGACAATGGTTAACAGAGTGGGCAAAAGCTCTTGAGTTCAAGTGCCATGCTCTGGTCATCTTGAACAAGTGACTTCTCTGAGTGTGTCTTCTCAGCTGTACACGGGACCCCGTGTCTTTCTCCTAAATGTTTACCAAGTTCCTGTCTCCCCATTACCCACTTCCTCCACACTTACCTCAGAATAACCCAGGGCCCTTCCGTCTATCTGGTGTTGCTGCTGACGCTGAAGTGCAGGCAGCCCAGAGCTGGGGACAAGCAACTAGACAGCAGGAGAAGGGACTGAGGCTCTGGAATCACTCCAAGTCTTTCCTTCCTTGGTCTGAATGACCACTTAAAGACAGAGGAAGTGTTTCTTCCTCTCCTTCTCTTCCCCTCTTTCTCCTAAGCCTCCAGGGTACAAATGTTCCTTGGTGGTACACTTGGGGTATCTGACTTATTCTCTGCCTCTCACCAAACTTCAGCAAGTCTCCCCTTCTCAGAATGTCAGTGCTCCAATATGAAGAAAATTCTCCCAGGACTGGATTCTAATACGTGTGTGTGTGTGTGTGTGTGTGTGTGTGTGTGTGTGTGTGTGTGTGTGTGTGTGTGTGTGTGTGTGTGTGTGCACTTGCGTGCGCATGTATGTATATATATGTATTTTGGGGCTTGAACTCAAGGGCCTGGGTGTTGTCCCTGGTCTTTTTCACTCAAGGCTAGTGCTCTACCACTTGAGCCACAGCTCTACTTCAGGCTTTTGGGTAGTTAATTAGTGATGAGGCTTATGGATTTTCCTGCCCTTCCTGGCTTCAAACCTTGATCCTCAAATCTCAGCCTCCTCAGTAACGAGGATTACAGGCATTAGCCATTTGCACCTAGCTTCAAAAGCCTTGTCCCTGATATGGCATCAGTGGTGTCTGAGTGGGCTTCTGTCTGCTACAGATGTGGGTGCTCAGCCCCCTTGACCAGCCCTGAGGAATACAGGATGTGTGCTCTGCCTTTAACTCCCACATTCCTGCCATCAACCTCTTGTCCTTTACCTTAAATCTAACTTGTTCAATCTTATTGTAATTCATAATGCTTGTCAGCTGCTTCAGATCTTTTCTGTGGAAGGGGACAGTATAAATTAATAATCATCTAGTTCTTTTCCACACCAAAGGCCCCGTTTACTAAGTTTTCCCTTCAAGGGCTCTGTATCCAGGAAGATTCATGTCTCCGGAACAGCCCACATTTTCAAAGTAATTATCTGTTTGTCATCTCGCTTTTTATTAATTGGCTGTACCTGCTCTTTGGAACTTCTGAGTGTCATGATCAATGAGATAAACAACAGAGCCATGCTGAGCCAAGAATTTTTCTAGTAGAAGTAAAGAAACATGCTGGAGTTCTCTTGTCCTA
Source organism: Dipodomys merriami (assembly GCF_024711535.1). Classification (NCBI taxonomy): domain Eukaryota; kingdom Metazoa; phylum Chordata; class Mammalia; order Rodentia; family Heteromyidae; genus Dipodomys; species Dipodomys merriami. The sequence continues at coordinate 1,724,860 of NW_027202715.1, forward strand.
GGCAGCCTCTGCATGGGCTGATGTCTGATCTCAGTTGGGTTTTTGGTGTCTCAGACTAAAGTCAGAGGAAGGTGAGAGGTTGGGGCTCATGGCAATCAAGTAGGCATGTCCATGTTCCACAGTGAATTGGTAACTGGAGCCAGAAGACCAACTAGAGTCAGGTGCCCATGTCTCCCATCTTCAGGTGCCTCATTGGCCCCATGGTGTAACGAGCGTTGCTAGGATCAGGTAGTAATAGCAGAGAGAACAAGACAGACATGGGACCAAGTGTAGGGGGTGATTTAGGGAGTTCCTGAAGCCCCCACCTGCAGTGGCCCTGAAGGGATGATGGGAGCTCTATTGGTTGGTTTGGGAAGAGGGGGAGAAAACTTCAGGCATTCAGAGGGTCCAGCCACACAGGCAGGCCACCCTAAGGAACAGGAAGGAAGGAGATAATGTCCCACTATGGCAGGAGAGAGGACAAGAGCTCTGTCAGAGCCTGGATTCCCTCAGAGGTCCAGATGCCTCCTCCCCACGGCCTCCTTAGGAGATCCCACTGCGCTCCAATGTGTATGAGGTCTATGCTACCGACAAGGACGAGGGCCTGAATGGAGCGGTGCGCTACAGCTTCCTGAAAACAGCCGGCAACCGGGACTGGGAGTACTTCACCATTGACCCAGTCAGTGGCCTCATCCAGACCGCACAGCGCCTGGACCGCGAGAAGCAGGCAGTGTACAGTGTAAGGGCCAGGGTGCCTGGCAGGGCTGGTAGACTTTGCTCCTGGAACCACCATCAGGGGACTGTCCAAGGAAAGCATGTCTGAGGTCCTAAATACCTTACCAGCCTGTCCTCTGACCCCTCCTCTGCCTCCAGCTCATCTTGGTAGCCAGTGACCTGGGCCAGCCAGTGCCATATGAGACCATGCAGCCCCTGCAGGTGGCCTTGGAGGACATTGACGACAATGAGCCCCTCTTCGTGAGGCCTCCGGTGAGCTCCCCCATTCCCAGCATCCATCACACCTGCACAGGCATCACCGCCAGCCAATGCTTACCCACATACTCCCAGTGTACCCTGACCCTGATTCACATCTAGTTACTGAGTGGAAAACAAATCTGTCAGAAGCAAGTGCCAATGGCTCATGCCTGTAATCCTAGCTACACAGGAATCTGAGATCTGAGAATCTTGGTCCAAAAGCAGCTTGGGCAGACAAGAACAAGAGACTCTTATCTCCAATAAAACAGCAAAATACCAAAGTGGAGGGATCCAGCCTTGAGTAAAAAGGCTAAAGAGCACAAGGCCCTGAGTTTTAAGTCCATGAGCGCACACACACACACACACACACACACACACTTCACATAAGAACAGCTATAGTACACAGTACTAAGCATCATTCCCAGGTGCCACCCAGTGACCATAAAAACAGACAAAACACCCAATATTCTTGCATGTATACACACATATAAAGAATGAAAACTGGCTGGGATTGATTGAACTGGAATAGAAGAAATAACAGGGCTCAGGACCACTGGTGTGGACACCATCCCAGGGATGGGATGTCCCCTAGAGATGATCCTGGGAACACACTCATTTAGACTTTCACTCAGTGAAATATCCATGTGCTCTAAACCAATGCTAAGCCATCCTGTTCATGGAGGATGTCATTGGGTGACATTTCCCCAGACATGGAGCTTAGTTAAGACATTCTACTGAGCTGGATGTTCATGTCTGAAATCCTAGCTACTCAGGAGGCTGAGATCTGAGGTCACGATTAAAAGCCAGACCAGTTAGGAATGTCTGTGAGACTCTCCAAGTTAACCACCAAAAAGCTGGAAGTGGAGCTGTGGCTCAAGTGGTAGCCTTAAGCAAGAAAGCTAAGAGACAGTACCTAGGCTGTGAGTTCAAGCCTTAGTACTGGCACAAAAATGGTGGGGGGGGGCAGGGCTGGGAATGTGGTTTAGTGGTAGAGTGCTTGCCTAGCATGCATGAAGCCCTGGGTTCAATTCTTCAGCAGCACATAAACAGAAAAGGCCAGAAGTGCTGTGGCTCAAGTGCTAGCCTTGAGAAAAAGAAGCTCAGGGACAGTGCCCAGGCCTTGAGTTCAAGCCCCCAGGACTGGAAAATAAAGTTGCCCTGTGAGGCCTTGGCAGAAAATCCTCTTCACCCACAAAGTCATCCCTTAGGGTCCTCTTGGCTAGGTTGGAAGCCCTGGCCTCCTGTCACAATCTTCTCCCCCTGCAGAAAGGCAGCCCCCAGTACCAGCTGCTGACCATTCCTGAGCACTCACCCCGTGGCACCCTCGTGGGCAACGTGACAGGCGCTGTGGATGCAGACGAGGGCTCCAACGCTATTGTATACTATTTCATAGCAGGTGGGGCCTGACACAGCCAGCTCTTCCTGGACCAGGGGGCTGGAGAGGGCCCACATTTGCCCTGCCTGCCCTACCCCTCACCCTGTGCCCTGTCCACCCACAGCTGGTAATGAGGCAAAGAACTTCCATCTGCAGCCCGATGGGCGCCTCCTAGTGTTGCAGGACCTGGATCGGGAGCGGGAAGCAGTCTTCTCCTTCATCGTCAAGGCCTCCAGCAACCGCAGCTGGACACCGCCCCGCAGCTCCTCCCCAGCCCTGGACCTGGTGGCTGACCTCACCCTGCAGGAGGTGCGCGTGGTGCTAGAGGATATCAATGACCAGCCACCACGCTTCACCAAAGCTGAGTATACCGCAGGTGCGGGGCCAGGGGCCTGGGCTTGGGTGTGGCTGGCCCCTTCCCTGCCACTTAACACCACCTTCCTTGCTCCCATAGGGGTGGCCACTGACGCCAAGGTGGGCTCAGAATTGATCCAGGTGCTGGCCCTGGATGCAGACATCGGCAACAACAGCCTGGTCTTCTATGGCATTCTGGCCATCCACTACTTCCGGGCCCTTGCCAATGACTCTGAGGATGTGGGCCAAGTCTTCACCATGGGTAGGAACCTGGCCACACATGGGTGGCTTCCAGCCGAGATCTCTGTCACTTCATGGACTGTCATCTGGAGGAGATGGGAATCCCAGGGCTGATGTGAGCCCTTCTGCTCACCTACTTCCATCTTCCATTCCCCAAGCACCACATCTACCCCCTGCTACTTTAGTTTTCACTCAGCTTTTTCAGCTCACAGCTGGTACTCTTCCACCTGAGTCATGCCTCCAGTCCAACTTTTTTGTTGGTCCTGAGGCTTGAATTCAGGGGTCTACTACTTTGAGCCACACATGGCTCCACTTCCTGTTTTCTGGTAGTTAACTGGTTATAAGAATCTCATGGACTTTCCTGCCCTGGCTGGCTTTGAACTGCAATCCTCAGATCTCAGCCTCCTTAGTAAATAGGATTACAGGCATGAACCACTAGCACCTGATTCAGTCCAGCTTTTTTTGCTGGTTAATTAAAGATACTGTACTTGGGCTAGAGAATTTCTACTCCGACTGGCTTTGAACCTCAATCCTCAGATCTCATTCTCCTGAGTAATTAGGATTCATTCAAGCATGGTGCTAGGCACTGTGAGCTGGAATTCAAGGAGCACTTCAACTTCGGCATATGTACTTTGGCTTGATCATTTGCCTATGTGCCTCATGGAGGCTCGGGGGCAGGATCTAGAAGGACCCTCTGTCCTATTACCATCTCCCTCTTCTCTCTACCAACTCCTTGTCTGTGTGCCAGGACAATGTCAGAGAGAGTCCTGGCTGCAGAGATCTTCTAGCCCTGATCTAACTCCTCAGCCTCCTGCTCCTTTTTTTTTTTTTTTTTTTAATCAGTCATAGGGCTGTCCCTGAGCATTTTCACTAGAAGCTCAAAACCACAGGTCCACTTCCAGTTTTCTGGTGGAGAAGAGTATCTCCCAGACTATCCTGCCCAAGCTGGCTTGGAAACCATGATCCTCAGATCTCAGCTTCCAGAGTAGCTAGGATGACAGGCATGAGCCAACAGCGCCCTCCTTCCCTCTGCCCCTCTTAAGGCCCTGTGTCCAGCCAGGCTGAACAGCCTCCCATTTGCTTCTTCAGACCCCTGGGCCCCTCCCTTCACAGACCCTATCTCTATTTTCATCTGCCCTCCATCCTTCAACGTCTAGTCCATGTGCCAGCTCCTCCAGTCTGCACTTGCACCACTCTCAGTCCAATTATCAAAGGATCAGAGGCTAAGTAGCTTAGCTGAAGGTCACCCAAAGCTAAAAGTGGCAAATTTTGAATCCAGGTCTATTGTCTTTTTAGAGATGTCTACCTTGTACCTCTAGTCATCTCTCTACTGTGTGTGGGGGGGTCTGAACTACTTGTATCCAGTACATGAGAGGGACACTAAGGGGGCTCAGAAATGGCTGTGGCACCCAGCAAGGGACATCAGAGTTATACACTTACCTCTGTATTAGTTCAATCTACAATTTTGTTTAATAAGCAGATTGTATACAAACTTGGCAGTTGTTTCTGGTTTTTTTTTTTTTTTTTGGGGGGGGGTCCGGTCGTGGGGCCTGAACTCTGGCCCTGGGTGCTATCCCTCAGCTCTTCAGCTCAAGGCTAGCGCTCTACCACTTGAGCCACAGTACCACTTCCAGCTTTTTTTCTTTTTGCTTATGTGGTGCTGGGGAATCGAACCCAGGGCCTCATGTCTGTTTTGTTTTTTAAGGGATTCACATAATAGAAACACCTAGCTCCTCTAGGAAAAGCAAGTTGTGTCAGGGTGGCAAGGTAGCAGCCAAGACCTGCATGGCTGTCCCTTCAGATGGACAGTCCGTCCCTCCCCCTCCAGCTCTTACCTTTGCTCCTTGTGGGGCATCTGTGCTGCCTACTCAGGTAGGCCCTAAGCCCTAGGCCCTCCCTTGGGGTGCTCAGGAATGCTGAGTGCTCAAAGTTGAATTAGGCCTCAACCTTGGGTGTTTCCCACAGGGAGTGTGGATGGGATCTTGCGCACCTTTGACCTCTTCATGGCCTACAGCCCAGGCTACTTCGTGGTGGACATTGTGGCCCGAGACCTGGCAGGCCACAATGATACAGCCATCATTGGCATCTACATCCTGAGGGATGACCAGCGTGTCAAGATCGTCATCAATGAAATCCCTGACCGTGTGCGTGGCTTTGAGGAGGAGTTCATCCGCCTGCTCTCCAACATCACTGGAGCCATTGTCAACACAGATGATGTGCAGGTACCCAGGGGCCCACTTTGGGCTAGGGGCAGAGAGAGTAAAAAGGAAGCCTGACAGAACAGGCACTTGAAAAGGGGCTATGTGCCTCCTGGGTCATTTCCTAGCAGCATGGCTTTGAGTAAAGTTCCTCCAGATCTCTGGGCCTGTTTCCCCCTAACTAAAATGGGACTACTAATGGTCACACCTGCTCTGTTGGGCAATGTGTACTAACTATGCTTTGACCTTAGCGATATCTAGTGATAGGTCCATGACAGGGTAGGACAGAAGGGCTCCTGGAAGAAGCTGCTCCTCCCCTCCCCACCTCGCCCCTACTGTATGACCATACCCCATAAAGCCTCCTCTCCTTTAGTTCCACGTGGACCAGAAGGGCCGGGTTAACTTTGCTCAGACAGAGCTGCTCATCCATGTGGTGAACCGTGACACTAACCGTATCCTTGACGTTGACCGGTAAGTGCCAGCTCGTTGCCTCATCTTGTCTCCCTTCCCACCTGCCCTGGAATCAGGAGGCACAAACAACATCAGGCCCATTGTGTAGGGGCTCCTCTTAAGAGGCAGGCAGGGTTGGAGGAGAGAACATGGTATGGGCCATTTTGGCTCTCGGAGCCTATCTGGTCTCTAAAATGGTATCTGCCACCTGTCATGAGCGTAGCCCAGGCCCCTCATGCAAGCCTGAGGACCAGTGAGGTGCCAAGCTCTCTTAGGCAGGCAGGCAGGCTTTCCTCTCACAAGATCAGATGGTGAACCTAGGGGCTAGAGACTAGATCATAGCAGGCTATGTTGGGGGTAGTGGGGGCGGGGGGCGGGGCAAGAGGATGTGACTGTGGTTGAGCCAGAGCCAAGCTGCTAGCCCTTCATCCAGAGTGATCCAGATGATAGATGAGAACAAAGAACAGCTGCGGAACCTTTTCCGGAACTACAATGTCCTGGACGTGCAGCCTGCCATCTCAGTCCGGCTGCCGGATGATATGTCTGCCCTGCAGGTACCAGGATTGCCCTCACTGCATCCCCCCATAGCTTGGGTAAGCTCTACCTCAGAGCCCATCTGCTTAAGCATGGCGTACTTTTTCCTGTAGATGGCAATCATCGTTCTGGCCATCCTCCTCTTCCTGGCAGCCATGCTCTTCATCCTCATGAACTGGTACTATAGGACCGTGTGAGTATGCCCACTCCTGCCCAGAGCTAGATGACCACCCTGTTCCTGGATGCTTGGGGGTAGGGAGAGATTTTAGGGCTAAGCATCTATGATTCAAGCCCAACATCCCTCATGGAAGTCTCTGTTTCTCTGCAGACATAAAAGGAAGCTCAAGGCCATTGTAGCTGGCTCAGCAGGTGAGTGAAGGCTATGATGGACCAGGAAAGGAAAGGGCAGGGGCTCCTCCCACTCTACCTTTACACTCTCCCCGCAGGGAACCGTGGCTTCATTGACATTATGGACATGCCCAACACCAATAAGTACTCCTTCGATGGGTGAGTGGGGCCCTGAGTCTCATTAGTGGAAGCTCTGCTGGGACCCTCCTAGGAAAGAGCTCCTTGCAGCCTGGGATGCGAGCGCCCCCTGGTGGGTTGTCCGCCACCTCCCACCCTTGGAACCTCCCAGAGGTTGGCTCTCCAACCTCTTCCCACTTCCCAACTGCAGAGCCAACCCAGTGTGGTTGGACCCCTTCTGCCGGAACTTGGAGTTGGCCGCCCAGGCTGAACACGAGGATGACCTGCCCGAGAACCTGAGTGAGATTGCAGACTTGTGGAACAGCCCCACCCGCACCCATGTGAGCCCAGGGCAGTGGGTGGACTGAGGGACAAAGGCTCCCCTTTGGCCAAGGAGCTGGGTTCTCAGAAGGATTGTTGTTCCCTACCCGGTGGTGTGTACATAAGTGTCTACCACTGTTCCGGTTAATATCCCCTCTTCCCAGGGAACTTTTGGCCGTGAGCCAGCAGCAGTCAAGCCTGATGATGACAGGTACCTGCGGGCAGCAATCCAAGAGTATGACAACATTGCCAAGCTGGGCCAGATCATTCGCGAGGGACCCATCAAGGTGAGCCGTTCCTGCAGTCACCTACACCCAGATCCTGGCTGACACTGAACCCCACTCACAGATGCAAGGAGGTACAAACTCCAGGCTGTTAGATTAGATCTGCCCTCCATGGGGGGAGAGCACCAGGGTGAACGAGCTGTAACCTGAGGTGGTCTAAGTTCAGGCATAAGCCGACATGGACTCTGGCTGGCCAGTCAGCAGGCCTGGCTCCCAGCCTCTGCGCAAGGACTAGACACTATGCACCCGACTCCCACAGGGAATGAGCATGGGCCTGGGACAGACTCGGTGGGGGTTAACCCTCTCCCTCCTCCAGGGATCGCTGCTGAAGGTGGTCCTGGAGGATTACCTGCGGCTCAAAAAGCTCTTTGCACAGCGGATGGTGCAAAAAGCCTCCTCCTGCCACTCTTCCATCTCCGAGGTAGCGAGGTAGCCAGGGGTGGGTGGGAGCTGTGTGCTGTGCCCCACTCCTGGGGATGCTGTTGCTCTGCCATCCTTCTCTGTCTATGGAGCCCAACAGCCAGGGTCAAAGCCCTCCTTAGGTGGTGGGTGGGTCTAGGAAATCAGGAGGTTCTGACTTCTGGCCCCAGGATCTTCCCCAGGGATGGTGGGCTCAGAGGCAGTGTTTCTCAGAGTCCAGAAACTCCAAGCTATCTTTGATGAATGGTTTACTTAAGGAAGTGGTGAAGGACCAACCAGGCCTACATGTGTAGGCAAGGCAGTTGTGTCAACATTTACACAGTGACTTAAAAACTGATTGCCTAAGCTGGGCACAGGTGGCTCACATCTATAATCCTACTCTAGAAGCTGTGATCTGAGGATCACAGTTCAAAGCCAGTTCAGGCCAGAAAGTCCATGAGACTCATCTCCAATTAACTACCAGAAAACAGGAAGTGGCACTGTGGATCAAAGTTGTAGAGCACTAGCCTTGAGCAGAAAAGCACCCTGGTCCTGAGTTCAAGCCCCACAACTACGGGCTGGGAAGGTGGCTCAGTGGTAGAGCGCTTGCCTTGCATGCATGAGGCACTGGGTTCAATTCCTCAGCACCACATAAGCAAAAAGAGAAAAAAGCTGGAAGTGGCGCTGTGGCTCAAGTGGTAGAGCACTAGCCTTGAGCTGAAGAGCTGAGGGACAGTGCTCAGGCCCAGAGTTCATGCCCCACGACCAGACCCAAAAAATAAAAAATAAACCACTTGATTTCCTCTGGGTACACAATGTCAACTGGAACTGCCAAACACAGGGCACAAAGGGCCATCTGAGTCATAGCCACACCCTGTGTATCTCTACCTGGCTGGAACTAAGAGTTACTCATAGGGCTGGGGCATGGCCCCAACCAAACCCAAAACTATCATACTTTTTAAGTCAACTCGGTGACAGACCTTTTTTCACAAGACATACATGTTCCTGAGGTCACAATGACACCTTAAATATCCATAGGCCTCATCCCTGTTCAGCAGCACCTTAAGAGGCTAACAGCCCGTACAGGCAGGTTCCTTTTGTGCTAAGAATAGAAAACTATCTGATGGGACCCTGGGGCCATTCTGCTCACACTTGGGATATGGCCTTGGGCTGGGAGGTATGGGGTACCCTGAGCCACAGGGGTTCCTGGCCTCTTGCAGCTGATTCAGACTGATCTGGAAGAGGAACCTGTGGACTGCAGCCCAAACCAGGGCAGCCTGCGCTTCCGCCACAAACCACCTATGGAACTCAAGGGGCCAGATGGGATTCATGTGGTACACGGCAGCACCGGCACACTGCTAGCCACTGACCTCAGCAGCCTACCTGAGGATGACCAGAAGGGCCTGGGTCGCTCACTGGAGACGCTGACAGCCACTGAGGCCACCGCCTTGGAGCGCAATGCCCGTACAGAGTCCGCCAAATCCACACCTCTGCACAAGCTCCGAGATGTGATTATGGAGAGCCCCCTGGAGATCACGGAGCTGTGACTGATAGGTGCCTCACTGGCAGGAGGTGCTCAACCCCAGGGCAGGAGCAAGGCCAAGCCAGCTCTGCATGGACCACCTTGGTTTGGCCCTGGCAGCCTGCACAACTGTTGAGACTTTTGCCAGACTGTCATTCAGCATCTGATCTCTACCTTCATAAGATTTGTTATTTTTTTAAGAAAACCAAACAAAATACTAAGCATCTAAGGATGAGGTAAGGAGGGTCACTGGGGGCTCAGGAGACTGAGGACCAGCTGCTGGGCTAGAGAGGGCAAACAGGCCCTTGTTCCTCCTTCCCGCTCCACCCTGGCAAGTCCCAATCACCAAAAGGCAGGACCCTAGCACAGGAACGAGGCCCAGGCTGGCACCCCTAATGGCCAGCCAATGACTTTGAGGCCAGCTGTGCTATCACCTGTCTGAACACCCAGGTGGAGGCAGTGAATGGTCCCTGCCCTCCACATAGACAAGGTCAAGGTCAACATTCCATTTCACTGGTTTCCCCAATGTGCCCAGCTGTGAGATATGTGACTGATGGAAACTTCCCGGGTTTTGAATGTAGAGTGTTTGTGTGCTCTTTTTCCAAATTAAGTTATTCCCTCACTGTTTCCCCTGGTTTTAACTGATTCTCACGAAGTTTCTAGAATGGTCTGTTTAAAAAAGAACTCAAGGAACTGGAAATATACTGGCTCTGGAGAAGTACCATGCATGTACTGAGGTTATGGGGACCACAAAGGGGTAAAAATAGGCAAGTTCTCCTACTGCAAGACAGTTAGGTGGCCTTTTACCCATTGTACTTTCTGCTTTGGGCCAAGAGGGACCCCGGGGACTACTACATGTGTGAAGGGGTCACGGGCTAAGAGGCCACACTGATTCCTGACAGAAACTCAAGACCCAAATCTGTTAACAGAACTTTATTGGAACTTTATTGTTAAATCACAGAAACTTTAGTACTGCAAGACAAATGAAAATCACTAAGTCTACATAACAGCAAATGGCCATCTTGGTGGCTCAGCTTGCAGTCTCCTGGCAATCGGTGGTGGCAGGCAAAAAGCCCCAAACAGTACCACTCTGCACACTGCAGTAAACCCTCTGCTTGTTGGCCACACTGACTTGAAAAGGGCCAAAAAAACTGAAGCAGAACGGCAGCATCCAGACAGGCACGCAGGCAGCAGCCACCAGGGATCCCACATGAGAGCCAGAGTACATTCAGTACACAGGTACACTTCCCACAGAACCCCAAACAAGGCATGGACAGGAAAAAGCAGACTCAAGGGTGCTTCCAAAATACAGTGGGGGATGAATGACATTGTCTTAAAGACTGCCTGCTCTTCTGGCTCTCACCAGCACTGGAAATGCCCTCCCTGCTCCCAGCAGGTGCATGCAAGGGCAGCTAGAGACCTTGGGGCCCAGTACCTCATCCTCTGGCAGACAGGGAACACTGAAGCAGCTGTTTGTGGGCTGCCAGCACTTCCCACAAGACAGCAATGCTATTGGGGGGAAGGGTGTAAGGACTTTTTTTTTTTTTGGTAAAGTCAAATGGATATTTGTGCGTTCACTACCCCACATACACACGTAGAAAAAGTTACAGTTTCTGTGAGATGGAAAATTTTAATTCCACACGTGGCGTTTGCAATGGTCCACAGCCTGAGAGGAGAAAGAAAACTGTTTAGGCCTCACACAAGCTAAACACCTAACACCTAAAAGTGGGACCCAGCATCTTCTGAGTACCCAATACAGTATCTCACTTAGGAGTAGGATATAGAGATGCATACTATAATCCCAGCACTTGGTAGTTTAAAGCCAGCCAGACTACATGGTGAAACTCTCTCCAATAAGAGGGAGGGAAACTAGGTGCTGGTGGCTCACACCTGTAATTCTAGCTACTCAGGAGGCTGAGATCTGAAGATCACAGTTCAAAGCCAGCTGGGGCAGCAAAGTCCATGAGACTCTTTATCTATAATTAACCACCAGAAAACCAGAAGTGGTACTGTGGCTCAAAGTGGCGGAGTGCTTGCCTTGAGCTGAAGAGCTAAGGGAGAGCCGGGCGCTGGTGGCTCACGCCTGTAATCCTAGCTACTCAGGAGGCTGGGATCTGAGGATCTCGGTTCAAAAGCCAGCCTGGGCAGGAGAGACCGTGAGACTCCTATCTCCAATAAACCACCAGAAAACCAGAAGTGGTGCTGTAGCTCAAGTGGTAGAGCGCTCGCCTTGAGCTGAAGAGCTGAGGGACAGCGCCCAGGCCCAGAGTTCAAGCCCCATGACCAACAAAAAAAAAGGAGGGTGGGGGGCTGAAGTCCTAGCTCAAAAGGTAGCTAGAGTACTTGCCCAGCATGCATGAGTCCTGGGACCAATCTCCAGTATTACCAAGAGCCTGTGGTCATTACATCTTTGAGGACTCTTACGAGACCAAAGCAGCATGGGTAAAAGTCCTTTACTCTAGCAGATGAACACCACAGTAGCTTCAGGACCCATGCCCTGGCTAGAGAGGGACCCACAGGCACATTTTTCTCAGCAGCAGAAACCAGTTCCAGGGCTGGCCCACTGCAGGGTAGGGATAATGGGTCAGGCGAGAGCCTGGCTGGAGGAAGGAGACAGGCCAGAGTAGGGACCTCTCTGCCTCTCCCCTACAGTAGCCTACAGTGACTAATCAATAAGTGACATGGTCACAAGAACCCCAGGGAGGAAGAGAAAACTGCATAAAGGAACATTAAACAATGAGGTCAGACCCAACATCCCTATCCAGGGAAGCAGCCTGGCTAGCAGTGGCAGCCACCATCTAGGACAGTGCCATGGCCCCTGCCCCTGCCCCTGCCTAGGATGGCTGGGCCAGGGCTATTTCAATTTCTAGGCCCCAGGGCAAATGTGTTGCTAAGGCACAAGAAACTGCAATGGTCTAGGCAGTGAAGTCCCACAGGCCTTGTCCACACACCCTGTCACAATAGGCCAACAACAGAGAAGCTTCACACTGAAGAATATCCTTCACCCCCTCTCTCCAGAAGGCTCCGCTGGTAGAGCCCTTGCCTGGCCCCAAGTATCAATCCTCAGTTTAAAAAAAAAAAAAAAGCCAGGCATCAGTGGTTCATGCCTGTCATCCTAGCTACTCAGGAGGCTGAGATCTGAGGATCTCAGTTCAAAGCTAACCCAGGCAGGAAAGTCTGTGAGATTCTTATCTCTAATAAACTACCAGAAAAATCGAAGTGGCGTTGTGGCTTAGGTGGTAACGCTTGCCTTGAACTAAAGAGCTGAGGGACAGCGCCCAGGCCAAGAGTTCAAACCCCAAGACAAAAAAAATGTGGAAGTAATGGGGCTAGGAAGGTGGCTCAGTGGTAGAGCACTTGCCTTGCATGCATGAGGCCCTGGGTTCGATTCCTCAGCACCACATAAGCAAAAAGAAAAAAGCCAGAAGTGGCGCTGTGGCTCAAGTGGTAGAGCGCTAGCCTTGAGCTAAAGAGCTGAGGGACAGCGCCCAGGCCCAGAGTTCAGGTTCCACGACTGGACTCAAAAAAAAAAAAAAAAAATGTGGGAAGTGGCACTGTGGCTCAAAGAAGTAGAGCTCTAGCCTTGAACAAAAAGAGCTTATAGACAGTGTCCAGGCCCAGAGTTCAAGCCCCATGACAAAAAAAAAAAAAAATCAAACAAGAGCATGCTGTAGCTCATGCTTGTAATTCTACCTATTCAGGAGGCTGCACTCTCAGGATTGCAGTTTAAAGCCAGCTCATGAGACACTTATCTCCACATAACTACCAAAAAGCTAGAAATTGAATTGTGGCTCAAAGTGGTAGAGTGCTAGCCTGGAGCATAAAAAGCTCAGAGTATGCCCAGGTGCTAAGTTCAGGTCTCAGATCTGGCACACACGTGTGTGCACACACACACACAGAGCATCGTTAGCCCTACCTTAATTGGGAAACCCTGAAGACCCACCTGCCTCCCTGGGTTTTCATCCCACAAAAGCAGGCAGAGAACTGAGGTCCCTACAAGACAGGGTCCTGAGCAAGCCATCCTGCTGAGGACAGGCTGCAGCCTATGCGCAGTTACTTACATTGCACTGGGCCGCCGTCTCCATGTTCTGGCACCAGTAGCCAGGACCCCAGACACATTTCTCAGTTCCCAAAAGAAGCTTACGAGCAGAGGAACAGGCTCCAATTTTCTGTGTAAAAAAGAATAAAGATAAATAAAGGAGTCAAAAGTAGAACTCTGTCCCTGTCAGGACAGAGTGAGCACTTCCAGAAGCAGGTGGAATCAGTGTTCTGACTACCAGGGTTAGAGAGAACAGTTGTTCTCTGTCCTAACTCTGCCAAGTGTGAGAGGAACCTTCCAGACCATGCAGACCCCCAGGTTACAACTGCATGAAGAAGCCAGGCTGCCCAGGGAGGCTTACTGTGCACACGAAGGAAGGATCCATGACCTCCACAAGGATCTCCACCAGCACAGGCTCATACTCGGTCACGAACTCATCACACTGCCAAGTGAACATGGGACACAGGTCAGGACATGCACACAGCCATACAAGGCCAACAGGTGCCCAGCACACTCCTCTATCATGATGGTCCCTGAGGTTCCTCACCAGGGATCCCTGGGGGCTATATTCCCATATATATCCTTCTACCCACATGGCCCCCTAGCCCAATTCTTTTCCTTCCATGGCTCCATGTGAGCCTGGTCACCCACCTGACTCCAGGCCTGGGAAAGAAGCAGCCATCTGTCCTCCCCATATTTCACAGCAGTGCACAACAGCTACAATCCGTACCTGGTTCTTGTAGGGGTCTGGCAGAAAGCTGCAGCCCTTCTCTAGTGCAGCCAGGATCTCCTCCTTGGTGCTGTTTTTCTCTAGGTTGTGCTCCAAATAGCTGATCAGCTTCTTGCACACCTCGCAGAAGCCCCCTTTCTTTAGTTGAGTCACACGTGCTGTAAAAAAGGGCACAGGGCTCAGTACTGGCAGGGTCCCAAGAAGGCTGCCCCTTACTGTACTCTGGGCTCACCAGGCGATGCAGACAGTTTGGGCAGCTTAGGTGGCTGGCGCAGCCCTAGTCGACCAATCTTCCCCATCTGCTCCTTGTCAGAGGAACAGAGGCTGAGTTCCTGGCACACCACCTCGGGGCTTATCTCATGTTCCAGGATTGACCAGACAGAGGGACCATAAACGTCCACCATCTCGTGGCACACATTGGACACAGTAGCAGGCAATAGGGAGCACGCAACATTCAAGCTTTTGAGGACTTCCTCCTGAAACACACACAAAAAGGAGCATGTAAGATGGGAGGGTAGGTATGGAAAAGATTCTAAAAACTCCAGGAAACCATCCCCTCACTCTATACATAGCACTGAAAACCAGGGGAAGGTTGTGGCTAAGTGGTAGAGCACTTGCCCAGCACATGGTTTCGATCCCCAATCTACCCAAAAAGAAAAAAACAGCAAGGGTCATCCCAACCCTCCAGCTTCCACAGGATTCCCTGGGGTGGGGTGGGTGGGGAGTGAGGACAGGCCTTCCTCTGAGGACAACATACCTCAGTGGTGTTGTTCTCAATCAACTTGTCCATCTGCTTCACCACAAATTCACAAGCCTTGCAGAATACACCAGCCTGGGCCTGGATCAGCTCCTCCTATGAGGATGGGGTGGGGCAGTTTAATATTGGGACTGGTATGTTAGTGGGCTAAGGGCCACTGCCCAGTGAATTCACAATGACATACAGCTTCTTTTGGGTGTGATTTCCAAATTCATTACACAGTGCAAGGTCCATCCCTTTTTCCAGTATTCCATTATCACCACTTCTCTTGCCCCTCCCACACACAAAAAAAGAGAGAGAAAGAAAGAGAGAAAGAGAGAGAAAGAGAAAGAAAGAAAGAAAAGAAAGTAAGAAAGAAAAGAAAGAAAGAAAGAAAAGAAAGAGGAGGAATTCCTACCTCAGGCCCTCCCTACCATGAAAGGATGACCACATGCATCCAGTTATAATCATTTGGTCATTCCATGTTGGAACTGGGAAGGTGGACAGTGAAGCAGGACCAGAACCAGAATAAGAAATTCAGTATCTATCTACTTCCTCTATTTCTTTTTTGTTTGTTTGAACTCAGGACCTGGAGCTTGCTAGGCTGGTGTTCTACCACTTGAGCCACCTCTCTAGCTCAGTATCTACTTTTTTTTAAGTCAGGGGTTTGCTCTTGACTTTCCAAAGTCTCATTAACATCTGAGATTGTTACTCTAGAGCCTCCCTTAATAAAGCAATCAGGTTGAGGAAAACCTTCTGTAAAGCCAAGCATTCTCTACCTCCACTAACCAGCACAACAGGTCCAGCTCCATGTGCCCATCAAGCACTTGAAATGTGGCTGTGTCACCAAGGATCTCAAGTTTTAATACTGCTTAACTTAAATGGATGTAGTCACACATGACTAAGAAATACAACCATGAACTGGATTGAGCAGGGTGGCACCTCCTGGGGGAAGAAGGCCCTGCTTCTTGACTTTAGGTACACAACCCTACCTGTGGCCACACATACTAAGCAGAGAAGCAAGCACAGGGAGACAGCTGATAGCGCGATGCAAAGGACATTCTTGAAGCATATGTATTTCATGTGTAGTGTGAGCCAGGGCCTCCTGAGAAGGCAGAATGCCTTCATTTACTCCCCACAACCCTAGGACAGTGCCTGCCCCCAAAAGGTACTAAACACAGGTCTATTACGGAATAGAGTAGATCTTTACCAAAAGGGGTGCTGAGGGAACAAATCTACATGCACAAAAAGGCACAGGTCCAATGAGACTTCCAGCCCTGGGGAGAACATCCTGGGTCTGTCCTGTGGCTACAGAAGCCAAAGGACTCTGGAAAGGGAAAAGGGGAGGATGGAGCTGGGCTCCCCTCAGTACTAGGGCTTGTAACTGTAAAACAGCTGGGGAGGGGGCTGTGTCATTACCAGGAAATATCCATTCTATACCTAGAGTAATCTCAAACACAAAATGTGTGAGCTCCAAAAACAGTGTCAAGCAGAGTGTCACACAATCCCCACCAGTACACAATGGCACACGTACCTCAACAGTCTCCACCAGTTCCAGGGCAGGAAGGACACTCTCAGCAGCCACTTTGGCAGGGATCAATGTCTGCATGGGCACTGCCTTGACCTCATCACAGAAGCCAACCAGTACACAAATCTCCCTGGGTTGCTGAAAAGAGCACAGAACCATCAGACACAGCCTGCTCCTACTGCCTCAGGCCTCTGGCTACACAGGGTACAGAGCACCCTGACCAGTGTCAAGGCTACCTCCTCCCACCCACTGGCAGGGACTCTAGATTCAACTTAAAAGGGCTCGTGTCCAAAAGCAGGTTACATGCGCCAGCTCTATCTGGAGAAGGTAGCCTTCAGGCAGAGCCAAGAGTGGCCATGGCTGTTCTAACCAAGAACAGAATTTCTGGCACCTTTTAACACCCCCTCCCCCCAGACACTCAAGCTGCTCAGCTCATTCTAAGTTAAAGTAAACTTAAGGGGACCTACTGTATACATAAACAGAAAGCCCAAGGCATTAGAAATGCAACCATATTGGATCTTTTGGTGGTAAGGCCATTTAAAATTATGTATTATGGGGAAAATGCTGGCTTTTTTTCTATAAGCCACATTCAGTGTTCACAACTATACATATGAAAGCCCAACCCCTACCTCATGAATCATCTCAGTTCACAAGGTCTTCAAACTGATGCCCTCTGCTGTCTAGCCAGCCCCATCACAGAGGATGAGAGCTAGGACATATGCATGGTATGAATGCAGGCCTGGAAGTCTGCCTCCCTCCACCAAGCTTGCAAGGAGCATAGCAGGCCTGTCTGGAGGCAGGCAAGCTAGACCATGGCAGTATCTGCCTTGTGCCACCAAAGAAGGCTAGAACAGTTAAGACTGGGGTGCAGGGAAAGGGGCATCCTGTCTTTGGCACACTTTAAAATATGGAGAATTAGAATGAGGCTAAAGATACAGTAAGATTTTTAGAAAAAAAAGATGCCAAGGATTCAGGAGGCTTTGTTCTGACTCCCTGAAGTGGCCTAGGTTAAAAACCAGATATTTTAAGTTCTCTCCCATGAGACCTCAAAACCCAGATAGATACCAACTCAAAAGGAGCTCGAAAAAACTCTGATGGCTCAGCCAGTATGGACTGATGTATGGTCCCCACAGAGTGCCAGCCTCTGTAGTTTCAGATCCCAAAGGAGCCATCACCCAGAGAGCGGAAGCAACAATCAAGAGACTGTTTCCAGTTCTCTGGATCAGCAGCCATAATCTGCAGGCTGTCTACATCCAGTTTGCTCATGCAGCAGAAGCATTTCTGGAGTTACAAACCCAGCAATGATGTCATGCACTGCCCACACACATTATGACAGACACAAGGTGCTGTACTGAGAGCCAGGCCTCCACTGGAAGAAGCTGAACTGCCTCGGGGCCACCTGGGTCCCCATTCTCACTGATGATCCAAACATGGGCTTGCCGTGTGAACAGAGGACAAGGCTCTGCTGACTTCTATTTGCCCCTCTCAGAAGGGGAGAAGGGCCCCTGATACCTTAAGTGCTAGATCTTAAGGGAAGGATGCCTAGACCAATGGGAACCTTTGCCTTTCACAATCATTCCTTGTATCTGTCAGAGATGACCATGCCAGACACCATCCCCAAAAAAAGAAAGAAGAAAAAAAAAAAAAAAGCAGGTAACTAGAAGCAGCAAATCACTACAAGCAAATTCTCTGTAACATACCTGATCCTGCTGTTCAACAAAAAAACAGGAAATCGGAGGTGAAAATAAAGAGAAAGGAAAGGACACAACAGTTAAGAAAAATTAAAACAGTCAGTTAACCAGGTGTACAGATGTCACAAAGTCTAAGGGACACCCTGGCAGTCTGCTGGCAGCAACCTACCTTGCTCCTCTAGCTTGCGGTACCCCAAAAGCCACTTGGGCCCTCAAGGGGTAGGTAGACCCCACTGCCCAACTAGTGTGTACACTGTCCCTACCTCCAGCACTAAACCATGATCAGAAATTGCAGTGAAGCCAGCCCTAAAGCCTAATCCTACCCAACCTTCCCAAAGCACAGTCATGGGGCTGCCACAGCAAATCACCACTCTCCACTGCCCTCCCATCTTGTGTTTCCATTAGGAATAGCAGCGTTGGTGAGCCTCACTAAGGGAAGCCAGGGATGGGTACAGATAAGTGGCTATGAGGACATTCATCACTCCAAGGGCAAACCTGAAAACAGCATCAACACTTAGCCACCAGGGACTGGTCACATTCCATGGACAAGAACTTTTTAGGGGAATATGCAATTAAAGTACAAACTCATACATAAATAAAGGCTCCCATTGATGGGTTTTTGAAACCCCAAATGATTTCTGAAGTAGCAAATATTATCAGTAGTTATCAAAAACTTGCTACACAGTATACTATGATAAGAAAAATTTAAAGTTAGTTCTGAAGAAGCACTTCACTAGGTCACTTCACACCACAGGCTTCCTTCTACCTGCTTCAGGTGCATGTCTTTGTTAACAAACTTTACATGTTTTTACAAGGCAGAGCATGAGCAATAGTCCCAAATAAGCCACCGCTCCAAGAAAGTCTACTAGAACAGGCAGAGGTAACTCTTGCCAGGCTCTGCAGACCATCAGGCCTAGGTTGCTGAGGAAGCACAAAGTGGTGGCTACTGGGTTCCAACAAAACTATCTACAAAGCAGGTAGGTAGTAAGCTTTGTAAGCCTCTATGAAAGACTGACTCAAGCCCATCAGTGCCCGTGTAGCCAATCAGAACATGAGACCAGCATACCCTACTGGAGTAGTCCCACAGGGTAGATCTGAGGAAGCCAGTGCCTGCTGATCAGCCAGTTCCAACTCCTGTGACCTGTTTCCCGAACCTCTCACAAGGGCCTGAAGGACATGGCTGCCCAGATATCAAGGCATGAGCTGGGGGTCAAACAGCAACTACAGATGACCTTGCTACAGAGCACAGAGCCAGCTTTGCCAGGCTGGGTCCCTCTTTCCCCATCCCAAACACAGGCTGCCCCATAGCAATTCCCCTGCCTGGCATGGTGACAGGGCAGACTACTTCTACAGGCCCTAGCGTTAATAGCCAGACACTAGCAATCTGATAGCACGTGCACAGGCAAACAGGTCCCAGGCCACCACAGGGCAGACCCAGGATCAGCTGGGGGGGGGGGGGGGGGAGAGGGGGGAAGGGAGTGGGAAGGGGAGGGGGGCCGGGATTTGTCCAACTCAATACTCTTAAGGTAAAAAGGGGAAGCTAAAACATGTAACATTTTAAATGCCTGGAAACACTTCAAACCCAAATGCTAACAAGGGTCTTCGAGGCTACCTACCATATGCATCATCATCTGGATAGCAATTTCAGAGTACTGGTTGACATAGTTCTTGCACTGGAAGGACAGAAACAGGTTGAGTTAAATTTATTACTAAACAAAGCTCTCAACCTGCATTTTCAACAAGGCGAATGCGTGACTGACAAGCAAATGCCCTAGGGTAGAATGGGTATGTGTTTTGGTCAGATAAAATAGTGATTTGGCTATTCTTCCTTCCATAAAACCTTTGTGGAAAGTGTTTTGAAAATACAAGGATGTTAGATTTTCTGTATCCATTTTATGGCCCATACTTGCCCCAAGATCTTTCAGCAACTCCCTCAGTAGCAATGTAGATACAAGATAGGCTAATTAGGAATCCTAGATTACTTTTCAAACCCACTTATTCGTTCTCTGACAGAGTTATAAAACTTAAGTCCAGTAGAGTTTTGAATTAGGTATTTCCAGTAAACCCCCAGAGAGCATCTGCATCAATTGACACTTCCTTGGAGAGAAAATCAAGAGGGCTGGTGAAATAATTAAAATAGCAATAGCAAATACACTTCAATGAGCCACAAGTTTCTCAAACTTCCTTGGTAAAAGATAAATGAGGGGCTGGGAAGTTGGCTCAGTGGTAGAGCGCTTGCCTTGCATGCCTGAGGCCCTGGGTTCGATTCCTCAGCACCACATAAGCAAAAAGAAAAAAGCCGGAAGTGGCGCTGTGGCTCAAGTGGTAGAGCGCTAGCCTTGAGCTGAAGAGCTGAGGGACAGCGCCCAGCCCAGAGTTCAGGCCCCACGACCGGACCCCCCCCCCCAAAAAAAAAAAAAAAAAAAGATAAATGACTGGTGACACAACTGCCAGCCCTATAGAAAGTGAGTGGACAGAGAAACCCTCAGGGGTTTCCCCCAGGGCCAGCCCTTCCCATCCAAGAAAGCTGCTCTATCCCAGAGGACAGGCTTCTTTCAACTGTCTTCGTGCGTGCCAGTCAGGCAGGTTCTTCAGGTGGCCAGGCACTGTCACTTCAGCTCTGTACATTATTTCATGAGCGTGGTTAATACTGAGAACAAGGTCAAAGAAGTGAAACCACCTAAGGGGCTAACAAAATGGGCTTCTGAGCCCACACAACTTAGGGAGAAGGCTTCTCAGTAAATATTGCGCAATCCAGCTCTCCTGACAACCCCTTTCTGTGGAAGCACACTTAGAATTATAAGACACTATTGGTTCATGCCTGTAATCCTAGCTACTCAGGAGGCTGAGATCTGAGGATCGTGGTTCAAAGTCAGCCAGAGCATGAAAGTCCATGAGACTCTTACCTCCAATAAACCACTAAAAACCGGAAGTAGCACTGTGGCTTAAGTGGTAGAGTCCTGGCCTTAAGCTGAAGAGCACAGGGACAGTGCCCAAGCCCAGAGTTCAAGCCCCACAACCAATGCCCCCCCCCCAAAAAAAAAATTAAGGCACATAGACAACATCAGCTATGCTTGATACTGAGGCTTGAACTTAGGCCTGGGCACTGTCCTTTACAGTTTTTTTCCCTCAAGGCTAGTGTTCTACCACTTGAGCCATAGCTCCACTTCTAGCTTTTTGCTGATTAATTGGATAGGAGTCTCAGACAATCCTCAGATCTCAGCCCCCTGAATAGCTAAGATTATGGGTGTGAGCCACAAGCACCCCACTCAGCTTGTTTTGGATTTTTTTGTACTGGTACTGGGAACTGAACTCCAGGCCTCATGCTTTTTATAATCTTCTCCACTTATGGTTGGTGCTCTACCACTTGAGCCATACATACCTCTACTTCCAGCTTTCTGCTGGTTAACTGGAGAAAAAAGACTTATCAGCACAGGCTGGCTTGAACCATGATTTTCAGATCTCAGCTTCCTGAATCGCTACAATTTTAGTAAGTATGAGCTACCAGTGCCCAGCCAGCCTCACTTTTAAGGAGATAGTTTGTAAGTGAACGTATGCTTCTAACACATATGGTGACAGATGTCTTCCACTATTTTGTCCCAATAGTTTTGTGACATCCAGATTCAACTGACAAAGAACTTCTAAGTCCTAACTTAGAGAAGCTTAAGAAAGGAATCTTTGAACCAACTCTTCCTCTGAGCTGCTGGCTAGAGCTTGACACAGCACCACTTGAGTAAGAGGTCATACATTCTTGGCTCCTCTACCCCTACTATCTTCAAAGCCCACTATACTCCTGGAGAGAAAAGACTCACCATGTCAGCCATGCCAGGCCCTAGGCGGTCACACTGCTCCCTGGCATGTTCCACCAAGCCCTGGACAAAAGTAGAGTTGGTCCTCACGGCCGTCTGGATGTCAGTCACCATGTGCACACAGTCCTGGCAGACATCTCCGCTAGACTACGAAGAAGGCAGTTAGGATACAGCTGTGCCAAGAAAGACCAAGGCTTGGGCTCCTGAGAAGGCACCTCACCCACAGGGCCACAGCTCTCTAGGCTAGGCTTCTGGTCTCCTGAGAATTCATTATGGTAATATGGGCAGAAGGGATGAAGGATTATAGCCCTATGGTAGAGCTTAGGTTTATGTAGGGCTCTGGACTCCATTCCCAGCATCAAAAAGAAGAAGGGGAGAGAGCTTTATGTATCTTAAACATTCTTTAGAAATGGCATGGTACAATCACCTGGGCAGGAGTGGGAGTGGGGCAAAGTCAAGGGACTGGACAAGTTTCAGTTTTTCTGTTTAGAAGTGCATACTATCTCTCTTCCTCTGTCATTCATTTACACACCCCTGTCATTAACTCACTCACCTTTGGCTGGGGCTGGCTGTGGGCACCATCCTGAGGGTACAGAAGGAGTGGGATATTGGCCATGAAGGGAGCCACCATTCCAGTCAAGTCCACTTCTGGAATCTTATTGGCCTCGAGTTGCTTCTGGTGGTTCAGTTCTGCCAGGTGTTTCTGCAGAGACTGGCAAAAGTTGAGTGCAGAACACACTGTCCCAGGATTGTCCTAGTGGGGAGAAAAGCCAGCTGAGACTCCCTTCCCCATAGGGAAAAAGGGCAAAAGAAACCACCTGATGCCTCTGAGAAATCCCTGTCCTGAAGTCCCTTAAAAAGAAATGTGCGGGGGCTGGGAAGGTGGCTCAGTGGTAGAACGCTTGCCTTGCATGCATGAGGCCCTGGGTTCGATTCCTCAGCACCACATAAGCAAAAAAGAAAAAAGCCAGAAGTGGCATTGTGGCTCAAGTGATAGAGCGCTAGCCCTGAGCTGAAGAACTGAGGGACAGCGTCCAGGCCCAGAGTTCAGGCCCCACGACTGGACCTCCCCCCCGCCCCCCCAAAAAAAAAAGAAATGTGCAGACCAGGAATGTGGCTTAGTGGTAGAGTGCATGAAGCATTGGCTTCAATTCTTCAATAAACAGAAAAGGCCAGAAGTGGTGCTGTGGCTCAAGTGGTAGAGTGCTAGCCTTGAGCAAAAGAAGCTCAGAGACAGTGCCCAGGCCCTGAGTTCAAGCCCCAAGACTGGCATTAAAAAAAAAAAAGTACAACTTTGTTGCCTAAATTCATACCGCTCAGTATATGGAAGAGTACAAAAAATGATAACCTTTGTGCCTAGCCACATAGCACAGCAGCCCCCTCTGCTCATCACCAGCTCTTCCTTCAAGGAAGATGAACCTCATTTAGGGGTAAAAAAAGGGCCAGGAGCTCTAAGCTACAGCCACATCACCCAACAAGCTAATGCTGTTAACTGGTGTCAAGGACCTTCCACACAGTACACAAGCTGTCACCTCCTATAGTGACTCACCCCTGTACTACCTCATAGACATTTCCACCTTTTGCTAATGCTGCTCCACCGAACAACCTGCTCCCCTCTATTTCAACTTGCACAAGTAAGAGACCTGGGAGACATTCCCAACCTTCTCTACCCACTCTCCACAAGTAAGGTCAGTGCATTCACCCTTCAGCCATCTCTACCACAACCTTCTGGGCAACCCACTTATGTCCCCACCACAGCTCCCTTTAGAAAAAGCACCACTGCGCATGTGTTCCAAGGGCTCCAGCTGCACTTGCAACCCTTAAGCCTGGCCCCAGAGGCCTTGTATGATGGGCTTTTCCACACCAAACCTTGGTCCTGTCTCAAGACGGTTTCTCAAACATTCCCCTTCCTCAGGGCCTTTCAAAGTTGGCTCTTCATTCACTGCCAAAACACTCTGGCACATGGCTTGGGTATAGTACATACTTAGTGAGTTACTAAATTCTATGTAGAAATCAAACTCTATCATGCTCAAAGCATCTGTTAAAGACCTGACATGAGTTATCCACCATGAACACACTTTCCATTTCAATTATCCTGCTTTGGGCTGGAGGCACTGAGAAGAAGAGCCTGTTTGCCCCGTCCCCTCTTACTATTTCCTGTTTAATCAGATCCAAGATGACAGGGAGGTAAGAATCAACTATCTCTTTGCATTTAGATGAGAAGTTGGGGTTAGGAAGCCAGTCACACATCTTCTCCAGGTAACCAAGGATCTCCTCCTGCAAAGAAGTACAAGGCAAAGTTCAGAACTGAAGGCAAGGAGCCCTTAATAACTCCAGAACAGAGAAGCTTGAAAACAGCCAACCCTCAGGGAAAAGGATGGTAGAGAGCCAGCACTTCCCTATGGCTCCATCAGCTCAACAAGTAAAAGCAGACTCTCCTTTCACCCATAGTCTGAGGTACAGGGAACTCTGATATTGCCAAACTGATAGCCACACACTAATGTAGATGAAATCTCAACTATATTTAATATTTAGTACTGAGGCCAGCAAAATAGGACCTTCATGCTCTTTCTTATACAGCCTGGAGAATAGTTTTTTGTCAGTTTACTTTTTTGTCAGTTGTGGGGCCTGAACTCTGGGCTTGGGTGCTGTCCCTCAGCTCTTCAACTCCTAGTGTTCCACCACCTGAGCCACAGCACCATTTCCATTTTTTTCTGCTTATGTGGTGCTGAGAAGCCAAACCCAGGGCCTCATGCATGCAAGGCAAGCACTCTACCATTGAGCCACCTTCCCTGTCCTAGTGTTTACATTTTTAAAAGTGTTTTTTAAAATGACTGTAGCCAGGCACCTGTGGCTCATGTCTATAATCCTAGCTTCTCAGGAGGCTGAGATCTGAGGATCATGTTTCAAAGCCAGCCCAGGCAGGAAAGTCTATGAGACTCTTATCTCCAATTAACCATCAGAAAACTGAAAATGGCACTGTAGTTCAAGTGGTAGAGTGCTTGCCTCGAGCTGAAGAGCTCAGGAACAGTGCCCAGGCCAAGTTCAAGCCCCAGGACTGACCAAAAAAAAAAAAAAAAAAAAAAGACTGTGGACAGACACAATGGTGCATACCTATAGTATCAATACTCAGGAGTCTGAATAAGGAGGATTGTGAGTTTGAGGCCAGCCTGGGGCTATGGCAGATGGTAAGTAGACTGCGTGGTCTGAAATACTTCCCATTTGTCCTTTTTCAGAAATCTGCCACCCCTTGGGAATAAGTTGGTCCTATGTGGACCCCCAGGGCCACAGTTCTATGGAACCAAAGCTAAGGCTGCCCCAACCGGTCCCCAGCAGCTCACCTCAGTGGTATTTTCTTTCAGCATATTGTCGGCTGCAGTGATAACCTGAATGCATATGTTGCATGGAAGAGAATTCTAGAAGGAAAAAACATGATGGGTAGAGATCTGGATTTGAATGACCCAATTCATACCCCACATAGCCACAAACACCAAGCCCTTTCCCTGCACTGATGGAGTGGAAGTCAACCACAGTCACAATCTGGTGCCTGATCAGCAGGACACCACAGGAAGGACAGGGGTGATGAGCAATACGTAAGTGCTCAGTGCCTGTGGTCGAAATCAATTCCATATAAGTGCAGCTGTGAGTAAATAGCCATTCCTCAGGGCAGCAGGGTTCCAATGCCAGTCACTGTACTTCTACCCACACCCACTGGCACCTGATCTACCCTCTGCTCCCAACCACACCATGTAAATGGACACACACCCAGGTCAGAAACCACAGGAATTCTAGTTGGTTCTCAAAGTTCTTTGGGAGATGTGCCTAGGCTCCCTTCTTGATCTATGGATAAGGGCTAACATGTCTAGATGAGAGTTAGGGGCAGCTGTGAAATGAGTTCACAGATGAACTCAGAGAAAGTCATTCAAAACTTTATGCCAAGTCAAGGTAATCCTATGCACAGGACCATAACATAAGAGACCCGGGCAGCCTGAGACCACCGAATCAGCAAAGCCCTAAGTCCTCACTCAGCACACACTGAACTTGGAAAGAGCATGTAGTATTCAAAATGAGACAGAAAGAAAATTAAAACCTAAAGCTCAAAGTTGATTTGGTCAGTGAACTGATTTCTCAGTATTTCAGAATCTATGTCTAAAAGTAGTACTATTTAAGCAACTTTTCTTCTCTTACTAAAGGTGAGCTAGAGGCCACTGACAAGCTTAGAATAAAACCCCAACCTGTCAAACACAGCCTGTTCCATTTGACAACCAGCACATCACAGGGAGAACCAGGAAAAGCACCTGCACCAGTGGTTATCTTTCCCAGAGTGATTTTAGCTAGAAACAAAATTTTAAATAGCTATTAAGCTCTCAGTCTCAGGATTTGCCTGTTGAGAAGACTAAGGAAGAACAATAAATATCAAGACTTAAAAAAAAGCTTAGCATGGGCTGGGAAGATGGCTCAGTGGTAGAGCGCTTGCCTTGCATGCCTGAGGCCCTGGGTTCGATTCCTCAGCACCACATAAGCAAAATGAAAAAAGCCGGAAGTGGAGCTGTGACTCAAGTGGTAGAGCTCTAGCCTTGAGCTGAAGAGCTGAGGGACAGCGCCCAGGCCCAGAGTTCAGGCCCCACAACCGGACCCAAAAAAAAAAAAAAAAAAAAAGCTTAGCATATACTACTTTGTGCAGAGTGACTCAGGCTGGGCTATGTCCATGTGCTCATACTGCATACCCACTTGGCCTGTATCTAGGTAGGAAGGGGATCCAGAGCAGGGTTGGGGAAGCAGTGTGGGTCATACACAGCAACAAATATGGAGGCCCTCATCCTAACTGCCACCATGAGACCAATGGCCTAAGGGAATGAGTTCTTTTCTTCTCTGGGCTTCATTTACTTTGTGGTAAATTAAGCACATCCAATAACAGGTCCCGTTTGTCATACAAGGTCACCAAGGGGGGCAGAGAGCAGCAAGCAAGAGACAGCTCTGTGAACAAGTCTAGGGAAGGCAGGGAGGGGCCTGGAGGGCCCAGGAGGGGTGCTCACCACAGTGGGCTTGCTCCAGACCATCTGCTGGCAGTGCTTCACAGCCCCACAGTCCACCGCAGTCTTCAAGTTCTGGCATAGCACTGCTGAGCCCCCAGAGCATGTTGTCAGGTCTGGGATAGGGCTGGCAAGAGCTATAAAAGGAAAACCAATCTAAGGAGGTGGCCCATTTTCCAACAAAATGGCCTACATTACTTCCCTAGGGTCAAGGACAGCAAAGTCTGTGGTAAACTACAATGCTAAAGTTGACCCCTGCCAAGAAGCTTTGCCCTTTATCAGTAATTTTGTTCTGATTTCTGATTTCACATTTTTAAGTCCCAAGGATAACCTTCTTTTCCAAAGGGGCTCACAGGACAGTGTAAATTTCCTGCATCAGGAGAGACTGAAGCCAGACAATAGAACTTTCTGCCAGTGAACAGTAACTCAGATACCTTGAATTTTTGGTGGGGATTATCACAAAGATGAATGTGCTGAAGTACTTTATGTACATTATAAAAATAGGACAACAAAACCTGTTAAAATTGTTTTAAGAAAAGGGGAGAGTCTAAAAGAGTAACGGAGATTGATGGGATACAACTGTATTCATGTATGGAAATATCACAATGAAATCCCCTTGTACAATTAGAGTATACTAATGGGAAAAAAAAAACCTTAACAAAAAAAAGCACGAAAGGGGCTGGGAAGGTGGCTCAGTGGTAGAGCGCTTGCCTTGCATGCTCGAGGCCCTGGGTTTGATTCCTCAGCACCACATAAGCAAAAAGAAAAAAAGCCGGAAGTGGCGCTGTGGCTCAAGTGGTAGAGCGCTAGCCTTGAGCTGAAGAGCTGAGGGACAGCGCCCAGGCCCAGAGTTCAGGCCCTATGACCGGACCAAAAAAAAAAAAAAAGCACAAACTAGGAAGGGATTAGAGTACCTGCCTTGCCTAGCATGAACACAGCACCAAGAGTAAAACAGCAAATCTACTCCCTCAAGAACACTAAGAAACATAGAAATTTGAGTGAAATATAGTTAACATAATATACTGCTGTCAAACATAGAGATATACATCAAATTGGAAAAAATTCAAGAATAATGATTATACAGGAGCTGTAAAAGGTAAGAAAATAAAACAGATTGTTAAGTTCAAAGTCTATATATATATTTTTTTGGGTCCGGTTGTGGGGCCTGAACTCTGCCCTCAGCTCTTCAGCTCAAGACTAGCGCTCTACCACTTGAGCCACAGCATCACTTCCAGCTTTTTTCTTTTTGCTTATGTGGTGCTGAGGAATCAAACCCAGGGCCTCAGGCATGCAAGGCAAGCACTCTACCACTGAGCCACCTTCCCAGCCCCAAAGTCTATATTTTTAAGTACCAATGGTATGTTGTGACTTTTTTTAATCTCACAAAATTGAGAGTACCTATTAAAATAAGTCCATGGTAGCTGGGAATGTGGCTTAGTAGTAGAGTGCTTGCCTTTCATACATGAAGCCCTGGGTTTGATTCCTCAGTACCACATACACAGAAAAAGCTGAAGTGGCACCGTGGCTCAAGTGGTAGAGTGCTAACCTTGAGCAAAAGCAGCTCAGGGACAGTGCCCAGGCCTTGAGTTTCAAGCCCCAGGACTGGCAAAAAAAAAAAAAAGAAAGAAAGAAAAGCCCATGGTTTGCATGCTTCTACAACCAAAAAATGGAGGAAACCCTCAGATTCACATCACCTCTAGCCCAGGCTCAATCATACACACGCAGAAAGGACCAAACTCAAGAGAAGACAGCCCCACAACCATCCACATTCTGACAGTCTGTCCAATGAGAGTGGGAGGACCAACAGGAATGAAAGAGGTACATATGCATCCAGAAACTGAGTTCCCCGAAAAACTCAGGCCAGGCCACTTCTCCCTTACTCCAGTTCAAAATAATCTCAACTGCCACATTTCCAAAACTGTAGGTTTGCACCCCAATTTTTATGAACAAATACAGCCAGATTCACAATGGTTTGGTAACATGGGCATGCTGGTGCCAGGGGGCAGAGTAAAAGAGGGCAGCAAGGGGGCTAGGAAGGTGGCTTAGTGGTATAGCACTTGCCTCGCATACATGAGGCCCTGAGTTCGATTCCTCAGCACCACATCAACAGAAAAAGCCAGAAGTGGCGCTGTGGCTGAAGTGCTAGAGCAATAGCTGTGGGCTGAAGAGCTGAGGGACAGCGCCCAGGCCCAGAATTAAAGCCCCATGACCAAAAACACCAAAAAAAAAAAAAAAAAAGGGGGGTGGGCAGCAGGGTTAACCAGCATACACACACACACACACACAGCATACACATATACACATACATACACACACACACACACACACAAAATCTTTTTCAAACTGAATTGGTATCTGAAAAATGGTGATGCAAAAGGCTAGGGTAGAAGGGATGCATTCTAGAACATTCTACAGACAAGCAGTTCTCTTTTGCAAAAGAGAAAAACTGTCCTTTGTCTTTTCAGAAATGGGTGAGAAGTAGCCCAGACTACAAAGGGAAGAAAAATAGCACACGGAGGCGGCCTCACTGGCCACACATCATAGAGCACTGTAACCCCACTGTGAGCAACATCACAGGTGCCACTGGGGATTTCAGAGGAGACACAGGGCTAGCAGGTTCACATCCATCTTTTCTACAAGGCTTGAGGTGGCAGAAGAGAAGGGAGAAATAGACAGCAGGACACCTAACTGCAAGGCTAAAGTCCAAGCAAAGCTGGCTGAGCTTGGTGGTACATGCCTAAATCCCAGCACTCAGGAGGCTAAGGCAAAAGGATTACAAGTTCGAGGTGGAACTGAGTAAGTTCTTGTCTTTAAAAATAGAAAAAGTAAAAAAAAAAAAAAAAAAAAAATAGAAAAAGTGGGGCTGGGAAGGTGGCTCAGTGCTAGAGCGCTTGCCTTACATGTTTGAGGCCCTAGGTTCGATGGCACCACATAAGCAAAAAGAAAAAAGCCGGAAGTGGCGCTGTGGCTCAAGTGGTAGAGTGCTAGCCTTGAGCTGAAGAGCTGAGGGACAGCGTCCAGGCCCAGAGTTCAGGCCCACAACTGGACCAAAAAAAAAAAAACAAAAAAAAAAATAGAAAAAGTTAGCTGTGTGCCAGTGGCTCACACCTGTAATCCTAGCTACTCAGGAGGCTTAGATCTGAGGATCCGGTTCAAAGCCAGCCCTGGCAGGAAAATCCTCGAGTCTCTTATCTCCAATAAAACCACTAGAAAACCAGAAGTGGTGCTGTGGCTCAAGCAGTAGAGAGCTCGCCTTGAGCTGAAGAGCGCAAGGACAGCACCTAAGCCCATAGTTCAAACCCCACAACCAACCAAAAAAAAAAAAAAAAAAAAAGAAAAGAAAAGAAAAAGTAAGCCAGGTGCCAGTGGCTCATACTTATAATCCTAGCTATTCAGGAGGATGAGATTTGAGGTTCAAAGCCAGAGTAGTCAGAAAAAGTTTCAGAACTCCATCTCGAATTAACTAGCAAAAAGCCAAAAGTAAAAGAGGAAACAGCCTACACTAAGCAAAAGGAAAACATCACCTGATGTAGAAGAAATAATTTCTATTGGCAAAGTTCATAGAGTTCACAAAATTTATAGATAATGATAATGACAATTTTTTTGGGGGGGGTTCCGGTCGTGGGGCCTGAACTCTGGGCCTTGGTGCTGTTCCTCAGCTCTTCAGCTCAAGGCTAGCACTCTACCGCTTGAGCCACAGTGCCACTTCCGGCTTTTTTCTTTTTGCTTATGTGGTGCTGAGGAATCGAACCCAGGGCCTCAGGCATGCAAGGCAAGCACTCTACCACTGAGCCACCTTCCCAGCCCTGATAATGACAATTTACCTTGTGAAGGTTAAAATGTGTTTGTGACTTTAACTAGGTATCACTATTCCACAATACTGTGAAATATGGGAAATTTATATAATCAACTAATCTCAATTTTAAAAAAAAAAGTGAGAGAAGGAATGGGTTAGGAGCAATGGGTGACAATGTTATCAGACACTTTGTATTCATATACTGTTTGTAGAATGGGAACTTCTTTGTACAACTACTTAAGGATAATAACCAAAAAAATGTGGTTGTTTTTTTTTAAAGCCAGAAGTAGAGGTGTGGGCTTAAATGGTAGAGTGCTAGCCTTGATCAAAAAAGCTAAGCAAGGGGCTGGTAATATGGCTTAATGGTAGAATGCTTGCCTAGCATACATGAAGAGCTGGGTTCAATTCCTCAGTACCACATAAACAGAAAAGGCCAGAAGTGGCATTGTGACTCAAGTGGTAGAGTACTAGCCTTGAGCAAAAGAACCTCAGGTACAGTGACCAGGCCCTGAGTTCAATCCTCAGGACTGGCAAAAAAAAAAAAAAAGGAAAGAAAAGAAAAGAAAAAGAAAGAGAAAGAGAAAGAGGAAGAGAAGGAAGGAAGGAAGGAAGGAAGGAAGGAAGGAAGGAAGGAAGGAAGGAAGGAAGGAAGGAAGGAAAAGTCTAGCTTGATGCTGGTGGCTCTGCCTGTAATCCTAGCTACTCAGAAAGCTGAGATCTGAGGATCACAGTTCTAGGCAATAGCTTGGGCAGGAAGGTCTATGAGACTTTAATCTCAAAATAACCATAAAAAACTGGAAGTGGAGCTGTGGCCAAAAGGAATCAAGAACAGGAGGAAAAGGAAGGAAGAAAAAGGAAAAAGAGAAAGTTGAAGCAAGACCCCCATGGCAGCAAGGAAGGGCTGAAAGAAAAAAAAGACGTCAACAGGACAAGACAGATGGGAAATGAAACTAGCAGTGTTCAACCTAAAATCATTCAGGCTAAAAGAGAATACAGAACAGGAAGACCTCACATCTGAAGGATGTGATGAGAGCACAACTGAGCAATCTGCTTGCTACAGGACAACATAGGACAAAGGAAGGAACAAACATGTACAGGCTCTTCACAGAGGTCAGGAAGGCAAGATCCAGGCCTCCATTCCAAAGAGTTGTTGAGGGGATTGGAGATGTTTAACTAGGAAAATGTCCTAATATGGTTGGCCTTCAAATAAGCAAGGGACACCCCCCTCCTACTACAGAGGTGTTTTAGGGTAGCTCTAGCCCTAAGAGACCTGAGCAGCAAGTCAGGTCAAGCAATGTGTTTAACACCACAGGGGACTACAAAGGCTAGATGAGGACTGCTCAACAATGGGACAACCAAGAACACAAGAGCCTCTACCTGTGGGGTTCCTGGAAGAGGAACCCTGTGAGTACAGAGCTGGACAGAAAGATCTCTCAAGGACTATACATCTTCACTCACAATAACAAGGCAGATGCTGATGATCCTATTTATAGAAACCCAATATAAAAACTACCCCAATTTTCTGTTGAGTTCTCAAAATGTTCCCCGTCAAGCTTTTTAACCTCTATTCTCATCCTCATAACCCATCCCCTGACCCCACATACCAACTTCTCTCTCTGAGGCACTATGTTGACCTCTTAAGAATTTTTTGGGGGGGGTCAGTCATGGAGCTTGAACTCTGGGCCTGGGCACTGTTCCTCAGCTCTTCAGCTCAAGGCTAGCACCCTACCACTTGAGCCACAGTGCCACTTCCAGTTTTCTGGTGGTTAACTGGAGATAAGAGTCTCACAGATGGGGCTGGGAAGGTGGCTCAGTGGTAGAGCACTTGCCTTGCATGCTCGAGGCCCTGGGTTCGATTCCTCAGCACCACATAAGCAAAAAGAAAAAAACCAGAAGTGGCGCTGTGGCTCAAGTGGTAGAGTGCTAGCCTTGAGCTGAAGAGCTGAGGGACAGCACCCAGGCCCAGAGTTCAGGCCCCACTACTGGACCCAAAAAAAAAAAAAAAAAAAGAGTCTCACAGACTTTCCTGCTCAGGCTGGCTTTGAACTGTGATCCTCAAATATCAGTCTCCTGAGTAGCTAGGAATACAGGCCTGAGCCACTGGTATGTGGCTCTCTTAAGAAATTTCTTAAGAGTGTTTGCCTGGGCCACTGGAGATTTCTGATTGGATGTGTCAGTACAGACATCAACAGCATTGGGGCCCAAGTCAAGCCCTACACTTCTCAGTTCAAGGACCTGGCACACACACAAGCCTGAGATATACTTTTTTTTTTTTACTTGTGTATAGGTACTGGGGCTTGAACTCAGCTCTATAAGAGTCTCCCAGATCTGGCTACCTGGGCTGACTTCAAACTGCCATCCCCATATCTTAGCCTCCTGAGTAGCTAGGATTACAGGAGTAAGCCACCAGCACTTGATGGAGACATGCCTTTTTTTTTAAAGGCACACATTTGAAATGTCTTCCTTGTGAAAAGGCAAATTAGACGTGACACAGGAACAGAGCACACAACCTGCCTCTGCCACTCCCTGTAAAATGAAGAGGGAACCACTTATATCAGTGGACTGAAGATGATTTAATTACACATAAACACTTCAACTGGCACATACACACATACCTCCCCACCCTTCACCCTCTGCCCTCACCACCATCTCTCTGGGATAGTAATTTGCCCTTACCCTACCAAGCCTGAGCTCATTCAGATGCCAGATGCCAGTTCCTCCACTTCCAGTCATGTGCCCTGGAAACCACAGTCTTCAAGGCTTATTACTAGTATTTGCTCCAAAGGCCTGACACAGAATGTTTGAGTGGCTGGAAATGTGGCTTAGTGGTAGAGTGCTTGCCCCTAGCATGCATGAAGCCCTGGGTTCCATTACTTAGTACCACATAAACAGAAAAGCTAGAAGTGGCGTTGTGGCTCAAGTGGTAGAGTGCTAGCGAGCCTTGAGCACAAGGAGACTCAGAGACAGTGCCCAGGCCTTGAGTCCAAGTCCTAGGACTGGCAAAAAAAAAAAATTGTTTGAAAAGCACATGGTATGGTGCTGGCACCAAACAGTACACAAGTGCCACTGGTCTTTGCAGTTTTAACAGCAGGGGACCTCCTGGTAACCCACATCCCTGCCCAGAACAGAGAGCTCACAACCACTAAGTCAGGGTCTGACTCTCTGCACATTCAACATTTATTGGGTAATTATTATGTGGTAGCTCAAAGACCTAGATAGTTGCACCCCAGCAACCTCAGAGGTCATTAGCTACTGACTCCAAGCCACATTGCTAAGAGCCAGAACAGTGATCTTGGGTGGCCAAACGTTAAACAAGAAGTTTGGCATTGGTGAGAGACGGGTACCCAGCAAGGCACAAATGCCTTCAGTGACTCATGAAAAAGGTCATTAGTGATACACCAATGGTTACCTCCAGGGAACACCAATCCAAGTTATCATTGTACAAAGTATATCCGGAACCCATTAAAGCTGAATGTGGTGGTACATACTATAGTGTTAGTACTCTGATTCATAGCACAGGGCAGAAAGAACAAGCCTAATGCACACAGGTGGCTCACACCTAAAATCCTAGCTACTAAAAAGGCTGAGACCTGAGAATCCTGGTTGAAGACAGCAGAGGCAGAAAAGTCCCTGAGAGTCTTATCTCCAATTAATCAGGGGGGTGGGGGGGGAGCTGGAAATAGGGGTAGCTTGAGTGGTAGAGCACTGGCTTTGAATTTAGGAAAAAAAAAAAAAGCCAAGCAAGATTGTAAAGCCTTAAGTTTTAATTGCCCCATACAGAAAAACAAACAAACAAAAACTCTGTCTCAGGGGCTGGGAAGGTGGCTCAGTGGTAAAGCGCTTGCCTTGCATGTAGGAGGCCCTGGGTTTGATTCCTCAGCACCACATAAGCAAAATGAAAAAAGCTGGAAGTGGCGCTGTGGCTCAAGTGGTAGAATGCTAGCCTTGAGCTGAAGAGCTGAGGGACAGTGCCCAGGCCCAGAGTTCAGGCCCCATGACTAGACCCCCCCCCAAAAAAAGACCTCTGTCTCAGCTTGAAGTGTGGGCCAGTGGTACAGAACCTGCTGTGCCTACATTCAAGCCCCAGTACTGCCAAAAAGAAAAGAAAAACATGTTTCAAAGTAAAAAGGAGGGAGTGGGGCTGGAAGCATGGCTCAGTGGCAGAGCACCAATGGAGCAAACAAGCTGAGCAAGTACAAGGTCCTGAGCACAAACTCCAGTACCTCTTGTTTTCTGGCAGGGGGGAGGCATCATCAACATGTTACTAGCCTCAGAAAGATACGACAACTGGTTCATACCAATCATCTACCAAAAAAAAAAAAAAAAAAAAACTTCTTTCTCAGGAATAATGTGTAAAGAAATGAGAACGCACTTAGGAGTCCCTACTGCCTGGAAACTTCTTGGTGGATAGTACAGCTAATTGCTAAAGGCTGGCCCAAGAGGAAAGCAAGGGGGTAGAAGATGACATTCTAATTTTTATGTCAGCACTAATTTTTTTTTTCATGTTACCTTTAAGAATAGAATTAAAAGCCAGGCGCCGGTGGCTCACGCCTGTAATCCTAGCTACTCAGGAGGCTGAGATCTGAGGATCGCGGTTCAAAGCCAGCCCGGGCAGGAAAGACCGTGAGACTCCTATCTCCAATAAACCACCAGAAAACCGGAAGTGGCGCTGTAGCTTAAGTGGTAGAGTGCTCGCCTTGAGCTGAAGAGCTGAGGGACAGCGCCCAGGCCCAGAGTTCAAGACCCACGACCGACAAAAAAAAAAAAAAAAAAAAAAAAGAATAGAATTAAACATGATCTGTTAGGACAGGGACTGCAAGCTACTCCCCTATATTCATTCTCTCTTCCTTCACAGGAATAAAACTAGAGATTTCAATAAACACAAGGATGCCAAGATTACAGTTCCCAGTCGCCCCTGCAGCAAGGTCTGACCATGATATTACACCTGGCTGACAGAATGTCTGCAGGTCCTCATACTTTCCTTTAGATTAAGGCATAAGGATTCAGGCCAGACCTCCAGGATGAAGAACAGAGCTAGAAAAGCCTGTGTCTGGGAGCTCTCTGGAATAGCCACTGCTGGATAGTCTGGGTCAGTTTTCTGTGATACCAATTGCTCTGTGGGGTTTAAATGATCAGATTTAAACCTTTACTAGGCTAGGTCTGTGTTGTGGTTCAGCAGAATAGTCTCCAAACAGTAGGTCATTTTACAAAGGCTTACCACCATGGAGGGGACTGAAGAGCCAAATACATGATACAGTTACAGCAAGTCTTATAAATGAACTCAACATAGAGGACAGCCTTTCCTAAAATGTGAATCCATGCTCCACTCATTAAAACATCTATCAGACAACATGCGCTCTTTCTCTTAAACAGGTAACCTGTGTTAAATACTGCTAAGAATATAGCTAGCAAATAAAGAAAATATATGGAATGCCAGGTACCAGTGGCTCCCACCTGTAATCCTACTATTAAGGAGGCTGAGATCTGAGGATCATGGTTCAAAGCCAGCTGGGGCAGTAAAGTCTGTGAGACTCCAATACAAAGCCACTGGGAAGTGGCACTGTGGCTCAAGTAGCTGAAGAGCTGAGGAACAGTGCCCAGGCCAGAGTTCAAGCCCCACAACTAACCAAAAGAGAGAGAAAAAAGAAAATACATAGAGCCTCCCAGCACCCATAAACAGAACATACATTCCACAGCTTTCATCTGCTACCTAGATGATATATCCCCATGACAACAGGCATCTTGCTGGGAAACAAAGAGAGAATAATCCCTGAAGAGATAGCATCTATCTCAGGTCCCCTGCCTTCTCATTTAGAGAATCCATGCACTTGGATTCTCTAAGAGCTGGAGTTATACAATGCTCTCAACACTGACTACACCAGACAGCTGGTGTCTCAAAGGTTCAGCATTAGTACTTAATTTGCTTCTCCTTTGTAGATGCTACTTTTGTACAGCATTCTTCACAAAAAAAAAGAAAAATATTTCCCATTTAATCTTTTAGAATAATGTACACTTGGACATAACCTACCTTAATCTTTTTTGCTTTTTGGGGGGTTTGGGGGGTTTTTTTGGTCCGTCGTGGGGGCTGAATTCTGGGCCTGGGCGCTGTCCCTCAGCTCAAAGCTAGTGCCCTACAACTTGAGCCACAGCACCACTTCCAGCTTTTTTCTGTTCATGCATGCAAGGCAAGCATTCTACCACTGAACCAACTTCCCAGCCCCCCCTACCTTAATTTTGAGGACGAAATGTCTGAAGTTCCTTATGTCAAGTAAGAAATCAGCAGCAAATAGGCTTAATGTTGGTTTGGCTGATGTCCCATGCCCTCTGGCCTAGATCAGACACACTAATGGCTACTTAAGACAAAGGTTCTTTATTCTTCTGCCCTCCCCACACTGCCTCTGATTTTACTCACAAGCCAGTTCATTCTACCTTACAGCGCTAGGGATATGGCTTGAGGATATTGAGTTATGAACACAGCATTTGCCTAATACACCTGAGGCCTCAGAATAGAATTTTAAAAAAAAGAAAAGAAAAGCAGCCCAGAATGGTAGCTCATATTTGTAATCCTAGCTACTTGGGAGGCAGAAATCAGGACTGCAGCTAAGACTAGCCTGGGCAAAAAGCACCCAATCTCAACCAATAAAAAGCTAGTAACTAATGCCTATAATCCTAGCTACTCAAGAGGCTGAGATCCCAGGTTGTATTTTCTTTTTTGTTTTGTTCTTTTTTTGTTTTTGTTTTGCCAGTCCTGGGGCTTGAACTCAGGGCCTGGGCACAGTCCCTGAGCTTCTTTTGCTCAAGGATAGCACTCTACCACTTGAGCCAGAGCACCATTTCTGGCTTTTTCTGTTTATGTGGTACTGAAGAATCAAACCCAGGGCTTCATGCATGTAGGCAAGCACTCTACCACTAAGCCACATTCCCAGCACCCCAGGTTGTATTTTCAAGTCAGTTGGGATAGGAATGTCTCTGAAACTCTTATTTCCAATCAACCACCAAAAAGCCAGAAGTGGAACTCAAATGATAGAGCACCAGCCATGATCAAAAAAGCCAAGTGAGAAATTGAGGCTTTGAGTTCAAACACTAGTAGTGGCAAAAAAGAGAAACAGATTTGGACATTGGTGGCTCACACCTATAATCTTAGCTACTCAGGAGGGTAAGATCTGAGAATCACAGTTCAAAAGCCAGCCTAGGCAGGAAAAGTCCAGAGACCCTCATCTAATTAACCACCAAAAAACTGAAGTGGAGCTTTGGCTCAAATGGTAAACATAGTCTTGGGCAAAAGTGCTCAGGGACAGCATGAAGGCCATGAGTTCAAATAAACAAATATTATATATATATATATATATATATATATAGAGAGAGAGAGAGAGAGAGAGAGAGAGAGAGAGAGAGAGAGAGAGAGAGAAAGAGAGAGGGAAAGATGTTAAGTATAGTGGTACATACATGCCTGTCATCCAAACTACAAAGGAAATTTAAGTTGGAGGACTGTGGTCCAGGACAGCCTGGGCAAAAGACTATTTGATAAAACTAACAAAAGCAGGTTTAGGGGATGTGGCTCAAGTGCTAGAAGCCTGCCTAGCAAAATCATTAGGCTCTGAATTCAAACACCAGTATGGTGAGGAAAAAAGGAAGAAATCTACATGAATAAGCAAGGACCCACAAGTAAATTACCTTGTGCAATAATGACATAGATACTGGGGGACACATATACAAAGCTAGATTACACAGGAGTGATGTAACCTCAGGGACAGAAACTCCTAAGTATTGCAGTCCAATTAAAAAAACCTCTTGCCAGCAGAAGTCTTCTTAAAAACAAAAAGCTCTTCATCATGTATCAGGAGATGATGACCAGAGCTGAACTTAAATCACCTTAGATAAAACTGTGCTACAACTCCTAGCCAGTAGGCTGCAGGTTCCAGTCAGGTGAGCAGATGAGCAGGTATAGGCAGGGATCGGCAGCGGCTAATGGTCTTACATCTTCCCCATAAAGTCCTGCTGCAAACCCAGTGGACTGCACAGAAATGGAAACTCGGCCACACAAATGGGCACTGGCTCCCCACAGATCTCTGCTTACAGGCTGTGTTGGTCTCTGCAAACGTAGAAAATATTACATGCCAACCCTTGCTAAGGAGAATATAGGGATCCTGAGACCAAAACCAATAGGCTTAGCATTTAGAGAACATCCCACTTTTGGAAACACAAAGGAAATCACTTCCTCAAATTATAACTGGTTCCCTTTTCAGACTTACATCAGAGCACCAGGATGCTAGGTCCCATGCCCTGCCACCTACATAAACTACAATTAGTTGCAGAGAGCAGTATCTATTTGCCTGTGCACAAACAACAGGTCAACATTTCATATGAGCCCAAAGTCAGACTTGTCAATGCCTAGAAACAATTTCTTAATTTTAAATTCAGAAAAGTGAAAAAAAAAAAAAAAACAGGACATGCTGACATGTAATCCCAGCTACTTGGGAGGCATAAGTAACTTAATTCAAACCTTAGCACTTCAAAAGCAAAATAAAAACAAAAAACAATAATGGAAGCTGGGTGAATTAAGACATAAAAATCCACTGGAGGGACAAAAGAATAAACGTAGCAGTGGCACTCACTAGATAGTACATTGAAAACGAATTATACAACTTGTGAGTTCAGGAAGGAAAATCTGAGAGAGAGCGAAGGAAGCAATAACATTGATTGGTAAACAAAAACAAAAACAAAAACAAAAACATGTACTCATTACCTGGTTTATGTAACTGTAACCTCTGTGTACATTACCCTTATAATAAAAAATAAAAAGCTAAGTGCCAGTGGCTCATGCCTGTAATCCTAATTACTCACGAAGCTAACATGTGAGAGTGGCAGTTCAAAGTCATCCCAAGCAATAAAGTCCATGAGACTCTTTTTTTTTTTTTTTTTTGGTTCCGGTCATGGGGCCTGAACTCTGGGCCTGGGCGCTGTCCTTCAGCTCTTCAGCTCAAGGCTAGCGCTCTACCACTTGAGCCATAGCACCACTTCCGGCTTTTTTCTTATGTGGTGCTGAAGAATCGAACCCAGGGCCTCAGGCATGCAAGGCAAGCACTCTACCACTGAGCCACCTTCCCAGCCCCAATAAAGTCCATGAGACTCTTATCTCC
This sequence comes from Dipodomys merriami, assembly GCF_024711535.1. Taxonomy (NCBI): domain Eukaryota; kingdom Metazoa; phylum Chordata; class Mammalia; order Rodentia; family Heteromyidae; genus Dipodomys; species Dipodomys merriami. The sequence continues at coordinate 1,764,455 of NW_027202715.1, forward strand.
AATTAATCACAGAAAAAGCTGGAAATGGCATTGTGGCTCAACAAGTGATAGAATGCTAATCTTGAGCAAAAGCAGCTCAGGAACAGTGCCCAGGACCAGAGACCAAGCCCCAGGACTGGGCAAAGAAAAAGAAGAAGAAAAAAACAAAACAAAACACTGTACTTTGTAACTTTTCTGTAAATGTAGAATTACCAGAATTAAAACATTTTTAAATAGTTCTATATCAGGGGGAAAAAATAGAAGTGCTTAATCTGACTTATAATGTATGTATGGATTAGTGTGGTAAAACATTAAAAACACTACAAAATGAAAACAAAATGAAAGGAAAGCAAAATTGCTTATATTGGGAGACAGGTACCGGTGGATGGAGAAAACCAACAGCAAAGGTAGATATTATCTAATCTCTTCAAATACAGGTATGAAAATAGAATAAAGAAATCTGTTGTAATTGTTTTAAGAGACAGGGAGGTGGAATAAAGGAGAGATAGAAGGGTAGGTTTATTTGGTAAATTGTGTACAAATATGGAAATGCCACAATGAACCCTCCCCTTGTGCTATTATTATGTGCTAATAATAAAAAAACACTGAGTTTGCCAGGCTCAGGTAGCTCACGCCTGTAATCTTAGCTACTCAGGAGGCTGAGATCTGAGGATCATGGTTCAAAGCCAGCCCTGGAAGGAAAGTCTATAACACTCTTAGCTCCAATAAACCACCAGAAAACCAGAAGTGGCATTGCGGCTCAAGTGGTAGAGCACTAGCCTTGAGCTGAAGAGCTAAGGGACAATGCCCAGGCCCAGAGTTCAAGCCCCACAACTGACCAAAAAATTACTGAACAAAACAAAGCAAATTTTAAGATTTGACTAGTAGGACTGGGGGATGTGGCTTTGAGACAGAGTGCTTGCCTAGCACACATGAAGAAGCCCTGGGTTCGATTCCTCAGTACCACATAAACAGAAAAAGCCAGAAGTGGCACTGTGGCTCAAGTGGTAGAGTGCTAGCCTTGAACACAAGAAGCTCAGGGACAGTGCCCAGGTCCTGAGTTCAAGCCTCAGGACAGGACAAGACAGGACGAGAAAGAAAGAGAAAGAGAGAGAAAGAGAAAGAGAGAGAGAGAGAAATGTTATTTTAGCCAGGCTACAAGGCTCAGAGTTCAAGCCCCACACTGAGGAGAGAGGGGGCAAGGAGGAAGAGAGGAAGAGAGGAAGAAGAGCAGAGGGGGAGAGGGGAAGAAGAAAGAGAGGGAGGGAATGAGAATGTATGCGCTGAGATCTGGCACAGATGACCCTTGCCTGTAATCCTAGCTACTCAGGAGGCTAAAATCTGAGGATCACAGTTCAAAGTTAGCCCAGGCAGGGAAGCCCATGAGTCTCTTATCTCCAATTAACCACCAAAAAGCCAGAAGTAGAGCTGTGGCTCAAGTGGTAGAGCACTAGACCTTGAGCAAAAAAGCTAAGGGACAGTGTCCAGGCCCTGAGTTCAAGCACCAGGACTGGCAAAAAAAGAAAAGAAAAAGTTACTTTGAATTTTTATTTAAAAACATAAACTAAAAGAGAGAGAGAGAGAGAGAGAGAGAGAGAGAGAGAGAGAGACTGGGGCATGGCTTAAGCAGAAGACTGCTTGTCTGGCATGGGCAAAACCCTGGATTTAGATTCTGTGGCCCAGACTACAAAAAAAACAAAAAACAAAACCCTCTCTCTCTTTCTCTCTCTCTCTCTGTGGATAGATATATAGAGACAAAATTTTGTTTAATATCAACAAATATGAAAGCAGACTTGCAACAATCTGAAATTGAACACACCAGAGTACAAGTTGCCAAACTCTGGAGAGAAATTCTACAATTTCTGCAATTCTGTTCTTAGGTATGTATAGCCTCAAGAGAATTCTATAACAATCCACATGCACAAGGTGTGTGCACTTGATGTTTATAAAAAGTTTGAACAGAAAAAAAAAGACTCCAGGAGCTGGGAAGGTGGCTCAGTGGTAGAGTGCTTGCTTCTCATGCATGAGGCACCAGGTTCAATTCCTCAGCACCACATAAACAGAAAAAGCCAGAAGTGACACTCTGGATCAAGTGGTAGAGCCTTGAGGTGAAGAACTGAAGAACAGCGCCCAGTCCCAGAGTTCAAGCCCCATGACCAACAAGAAAAAAAAAGATTCCAAACAATGCAAATGTCTTGATATGAGGAGTTGAATACCAAAGTGACTGAAGTAGACCCCAACACTTGTGACAAGGTAAACCTCACCTAAGAATATATATAAGATCTGCAAAATGGTGAAAACCCAAAACAATATCCTGCAGGCTGAGGAAATATCAAATGCAGAGGCCTGCAGAGTAGCAATGCCCAAGTCATAAAGGTGATTATCTACAGGGGAGGCCAGTGCAAAAATCTACTTATGGATGCGGAAATAAAGTTGGGGCTTAAACCAGGTCTCAAGAGTTAGTGATGTTTACCAAAAATCAGCTTCAATCCCCTTAGGCTGACCCAGTAGCTAAGCTTAGCTCAGCTCCCTGGAGTATGCACACTCAACTCACTCCTAGCTGGTGTTTTCCTGACTCAGTAATTATGCCCAACATATAGGCTTGTTTTCAGAGAGAGAGAGAGAGAGAGAGAGAGAGAGAGAGAGAGAGAGAGAGAGAGAGAGAGAGAGTATGTATGTGTAACTGGGGCTTGAATTCAAGGTCTCAAACTCTTACTTGGCCTTTTCGCTCCCAACTGGCACTCTGTCACTTAAGCCACACCTCCACTTCCAGCTTTGAATTTGGCTGGCTTTGAAAATCAATTTGCAGAACTCAGCCTCCAAGATTAGCTAGTGTTACAGGTGAGAGAGCCACTTGTGCCAGATCTCAACACATACTTTTTTTTGTCAGTCATGGAGTTTTAACTCTAAGCTCAAGGCTAGCAACCACCACTTTGAGTCACAGTGCCACTTCTGGTTTTCTAGTGGTTAGAGATAAAAGTATCCTGGAAGCCTGGTGCCGGTGGCTCACATCTATAATCCTAGCTACTGAGGTGGCTGAGATCTGAGGACCACTGTTTAAAGCCACCCTGGGCAGGAAAGTCTGTGAGACTCTTATCTCCAATTAACCACTAGAAAAAAAAAAAACAGAAGTGGTGCTGTGGCTCAAACTGGTAGATCACTAGCCTTGAGCTGAAGAGCTCAAGGACAGTGCCCAGACCCAGAGTTCAAGCCCCACAACTGACCCCCCTCAACCCTCACCCTCCCCCCACCTCCCCACCCACGCAAAAAAGTCTCCTGGACATTCCTGCCCTGGCTGGCTCTGAACTGTGATCCTCAGATTTCAACCTCCTGAGTAGTTAGGATTACAGGCATAAGTCAACAGCACCCGACTAGCACTTTTTTTTTTAAACAGGTGGTTTCTGACATTTATTGCAAAAAAGAAAGGCTCTTATCCCTTTTTCCCTCTAACTCTTCTGCCTTCTCTTCTTTTTCTTCTTCAAATTCTTTTCCACTGATAGCATATACATTATGAATAAGTCCATTTAGATCTGCTGTTAACTCACAGCATCTTTTAAAATGAAAGGTGTATCAGAGGTTGGTGGCTCATGCCTCTAACCTAGCTACTCAGGAGAATGAGATCTGAGGATCACGGTTCAAAGCCAGCCGTGGCAGGAAAGTCCATGAGACTCCAATAAACCACTCACAAAACCATAGTGGCTCAAGTGGTAGAGTGCTAGCCTTGAGCTGAAGAGGGACAGTGCCCAGGCCCAGAGTTCGAGCCCACAACCCACCAAAAAAAAAAAAAAAAAAAGGTGCCATGGAAATAACAAAGTCAAGGACAGAGGAGGGTCACAAGGCTGGTAGCACAAGGGCACTGGCAACTTAACACCACATTTATTAGTTCACAACAACAAACAAGTTATTTTACTAAGTCCTCTCATGCACTAATTTATTAAAGCCTTGCAGCAATCCAGCTTGGCAGTAACAATTAATGTCACTTTACACATGAGGAAATCAAGAGGTTAAGTAAATTGCTCAAGGTCATAAACTGTCAGCAATTGGATGTCAGACATCTACATCTCAGTCAACAATCAATTATAGCCTGTGTCTCATGCCTATAATCCTAGCTACTCAGGAGGCTGAGATTTGATCACTGAGGTTCAAAGGCAGAGTAGGCAGGAAAAGCTTCCAAGACTTCATCTCCAATTAACTAGCAAAAAGCCAGAAGCAGAAGTATGGGCATAAGTGGTAGAGTACTAGCCTTGATCAAAAAAGTTAATCAAGGGCTGGGAATGTGGCTTGGTTGTAGAATGCTTGCCTAGCATGTATGAAGTTCTGGGTTCAATTCCTCAGTACCACATAAACAGAAAAAGCCAGAAGTGGAACCATGGCTCAAGTGGTAGAATACTAGCCTCGAGCAAAAGAAGCTCAAGTACAGTGCCCAGGCCCTGAGTTCAAGCCTCAGGACTGGCATGAAAAAAAAAAAGCAGAAATGAGGCCTGAATTCAGGTCCCAAGACTGGTGTGGGCATTTGCACATATGCATGAACATACATGCACATGAGCACATACAAAAAGTCAGGTGCTAGTGGCTCACATCTGCACTCCTACTCAGCAGACTGAGATCCAAGAATAGAGGTTCAAAGCCAGCCCAGACAGGAAAGTCCATGAGACTCTAACCTCCAATTAGCCACCAAAATGCAAGGGGAGGTGTAGCTCAAGCCATACAATGCCAGCCTTGAGCAAAAAGCCAAGGGACAGTACCCAGGTCCTGAGTTCAATCCCCAGCCACAGGAAAGAGAAGGAGGGAAGAAAAGTAAGATATGGAGCCTCTCCAGTATTAGGATGGCACCCTGCATTGCAACAGTCTACCAGGGAGTGGACAATGGCCATAGTCATACCACTCATTCACTAACTCCTAGCTATTTCCAGAAATTTTAGAAACAACTTCTCCAGACAGCCACAATGAGGAAGACTTGTCATGACAAGCTATCATTCATATAGTGACCTTGGCATAATCTAAGGGCCTGGCAGCACAATTAAACCAAGGTCATTCATGTTAACACACCCCACTTATCAAAGTGCTCAGGGAAGAGGGGCACTTGACTAGCCAGAATCTGATTAAACATATAGACACATATACTAGAAATGGGTTTCACATTTCCAAAGAAACCATTAAGGACTTGGGGGTGTGGCTCAGCAGACCCTATGTTCTGCTTCAACACCCTGCACAAAGCTGGGCACCCACCCATGGCTCATGCCTGTAACCCTAGCTATTCAAGGGGCTAAGATCTGAGGAACAAAGTTCCAAGTAGCCCAGGCAGAAAAGAAGTGAAGCTGTGGCTCAAGAGGTAGAGTGCTGGCCTGGAGCCAAAAAAACTAAAGGACAGCAACCAGACCCTGAATTCAAGGTGCATAACCTTGAACACAAAAAGGAACAAGAAAAAAAAAAATCCTGCACAAGAAGAGAAAATGCAGAAGAAAGGCACTTCAAGCCAGACTGGGCTATACAGTGAAACCCTGTCTCAAAAAGCAAAACAGAAGGCCTGTGACTCATGCTTAGCTGTTCAGGAGGCTGAGATCTGAGAATTGAGATTTAAACCAAGCCCAGGTAGGAAAGTCCCTGAGATTTTTTATCTCCAGTTAACCACCAAAAAGCCAGAAGTGGAGCTATGGCTCAAGTGACAGAGCATTAGCCTTGAGAAAAAAAAAAAAAAAAAAGCTCAGGGCAAGTCCTTGGAATAGCACATTAAAAACAACAAAACAAAATGACACAGGTAACAAGAAATGAGCACAGAAGTTAGGCGAAGATAAGGTTTGTTTCATTTGGATAAAACCTGAAAACAGGAGGAGGCTACAATGCTTGATAAGAAATGTACTCATTATCTTGCCCATGTAATTGTACAGTATTGTACAGTACTGCCCCTCTGTACAGTATTTTCACAATAAAAAAATAAATAAAAATTTTAAAAAAAACTGAAAACACCTGGATCCTCACCACAGAGGTTAAAATCCAGCAACTGCATCAAACCGTAGATTTTTTTTTTTTTTTGGCCAGTCTTTAGGCTTGAACTCAGGGCCTGAGCACTGTCCCTGAGCTCTTTTGCTCAAGACTAGCGTTCTACCACTTGAGCCACGGCGCCACTTCTGACTTTGTATGTGGTACTGAGGAATCCAACCCAGGGCTTCATGCATGCTAGGCAAGCACTCTACCACTAAGCCACCTTCCCAGCCCCCAAACGTATAATTTTTATACTTAGCCTCACTCCTTTTCTCTTAACCATGACATTTTAAATAGATGCAAGGGGAAAAGAAAGGTCACAAGACACTGGGGCTGGGGGGGAGAGGGAAGGAGGCCTAGTCTAATATCAAGAAGACCACACAGGTGGTCCCAGGGGTCTCTTCATAACCTCCGATGAGTTTGACAATCCTCGGGACTATTTTAAAACAAGTGCGACACTGTGTGCATAACCCTCACAAATCTATATCCCCCCCCTCCTCCCAAAACAATAAGTAATGGCTGTCCAGTAGCCATGCAAGGCTCTGAACCCAGGTGAGGTCAAGATTTCATTGCAATACAATGGGGACCACAATTCCCGATCCGGGGTATATACGAAAAGAGAAACACCAAAATGGACGACACACCAGTACAAACTGGGAGACCCAAGGCCAAGTTCTGTCCCGTTCCCTTAGGACAAGGTTCCGGGCCACAGGGATCACGTGCGCCCCGCAGTCACAACACGACTGCGGGAGGGGTCACCCGCAGGGCCCCCCCCCCCCCCACAGCGGGAAGGGCAGCCTCAGCAAGGCCTCAGAAGGCTCGGCCACTCCAGTAGCGCAGGGACCTGCAGTGAGCCGTCTGAGCCGCCACCTCCTTGGTCCCATCCGCCTCGGCCCCGCAGCCCTCGCCCGGCTCCCCACTGCCTCTCCGGCCGCGGCCGCAGGTACAGGCCCAGGCCGGCGCCTGCGCAGTGCGCGCCCCGCACCGAGTCCGCCAACCAGCCGACCGGAGAAGCGAGGCGAGGCCCGCGAGACCCAGCACGGCCCAGGCAGGGACAGGTGGACGCTGCGGGGCACCCCTTCCCCAGAGCTAGGGTCCCAGTCTCACCAGTGCCCAGGAGGCCAGCCAGGAGAACGAGAGCATACATGGCGCCGCTAGACTCGGCTGTCTGCAATGCAGAGTGTCAGCTGACCCCGGCACATATAAACCTACCCCCCACCCCGACGCTAGCGTCAGTGCGCACGCGCCTGCCACGCCCTAACCGGGCGCGGCCTGACTCAGCGCGGCTCAGAGCGCCTGCGGGAAGAGAGGAGCCAAAGGGAGGGATCCAACCTAGGGAGTAGTGGGGGAGGAGTCTAAGGGTGGGGCCTCTACAGAGTGGAGGGGCACTAGGGAAGAAAAGGTGGTTAACTTGTAAAAGAAAAATCATCTAAAATGGCCAAATCAAGGATGTTTGTAACATCTTCATTTATTTGTTTACTATATTTAGTTAATTTATGCAGTGGTGGGCATCTTGGCCAGGACCTCTCAAATACTAGGCAAATACTTTGCCACTCAGCTGTATCCCTAACCCCTATTCTACCTTTTAAGGCTCACATTTTCTTTATTGTTATTGTTGTTTTTGTTTTGCCAGTCCTAGAGCTTGCACTCGGCCTGGGCACTGTCCCTGAGTTTCTTTTTGCTCAAGCCTAGTAATCTACCATTTGAGCCACAGCGCCACTTCCAGCGTTTTCTGTTTACGTGGTACTGAGGAATCGAACCCAGGGCTCCATCCATGAAAGGCCAGGCACTAAGCCACATTCTCAGCCCAGTTTTTGTTTTGTTTTGTTTTTTGTTTGTTTTTGTCGATCATGGGGTTTGAACTCTGGGCCTGGATGCTGTCCCTGAGCTCTTCAGCTCAAGGCGAGCTTGAGCCACAGCGACACTTCCAGAATGGTGGTTTATTGGAGATAAGTCTTATGGACTTTACTGCTCGGGCTGGCTTTGTACCGAGATACTCAGATCTCAGCCTCCTGAGTAGCTAGGATTACAGGTGGGAGCCACTGGCCTGCCCAGTTTTTGGTTTTTTGAGACAGGATCTTGCTATGATTTTGTTGGCCAACATCTTATTTTGCCCTGGAACTGGCCTAGAACTCACCACCCCAGAAATGGCCTAGAATTCACAGCCTACTAATGGAATTTTTTTGAGGCCCAGACATTGAAGCCAGGGCCTCACCATTCATTGTACTCTGCCACTGAGCTATATCTCCGATCCTAGTATATTTATGTACAGTATTTATGTACAGAAAAACCAATAGTATACATTTAACCTGGTTTTAGTGGGAATTTTTTTAGCCTTTGCTGTTTTCAGCTTGGCAATGGGAACATGGATTTTGGACCCAGGAGGTTAATTCCAGGCTCACATTTTCTTTCATCTGAGGTCACTTTACTATCAGTTTCATTTTACAGATGAGAATTAATAGGAAACTGGTTAAGGACTTATCCGAGTTCTCCCCTCCCCCCACCAAGGTTTGTTTTGTTTTATTTTATTGTAATTCACACATGCATATATTATGATTTAGATTAAACCTCTTCTAATGTTCTCCTTCCTCATTTTCCAAGTTTTTACAGTCAGGATTCAAAATCACTACCCATAAACACACTAACCATCCACCCACACTCAGAAACTGTCAAAGAAAGAAGGCCTTTGAGAATTTCAATTCAGAAGATGCAGTCTCAAATCTCTGTATCAAATGGCAGGAAAGTGGGAGTTTAAAACTGTAATCAAGAAATTAGCTCAGTGAGGGCTGGGAAGGTGGCTCAGTGGTAGAGCGCTTGCCTTGCATGCCTGAGGTCCTGGGTTCGATTCCCCAGCACCACATAAGCAAAAAGAAAAAAGAAAAAAAGCCGGAAGTGGTGCTGTGGCTCAAGTGGTAGAATGCTAGCCTTGAGCTGAAGAGCTGAGGGACAGTGCCCAGGCCCAAAAACAAAAAACAACAACAACAACAAAAGAAATTAGCTCAGTGATAGAACAAAAAGCCAAGCAAGAGCATGAAGCCCTAAGTTAAAGTCCCAATACTGTTACAATAAAAAAAAAAAAAAATTCTAAGCAGGGTATAGGTGGCTCACACCTGTAATTCTAACTGTTCAAATGGCTGAAATCTGAGGATCACTGATACGAAGTCTAGGCATTAAAGTCCAAGACACTCTTATCTCTAATTAACTACCTTGAAACCAGAAGTGGAGCGGTAGGTGGCTCAAATCATAGAGTCACCCTTGAGTGAAAAAGCCAAGCAAGAGTATAAGGCCAGCTTCAAACTCTCTAGTACCAGAAAGGGAAAAAAAAAGTGCAATTAGTCAAAAACAAAAAGTTTCTTTGCAGGGAACTTCTATTGAATGGAGAAGACAGATGCAGTATGACAGGGGTGCATGAGTGGCAGAAGATAAAGGCAAGAATGTGTATGTTTAGTAAACTGTCCATAAGAAACATCATGTTGGAAGCCAGGCACGGGTGGCTCATGCCTGTAATCCTAGCTACTCAAGAGGCTGAGATCTGAGGATCGCGGTTCAAAGCCAGCCCAGGCAGGAAAGTCTATGAGACTATTGTCTCCAGACTATTAACCACCAGAAAACTGGAAGTGGAGCTGTGGCTCAAGTGGTAGAGCACTAGCCTTGAGCTGAAGAGCTGAGGGACAGCACCCAGGCCCAGAGTTCAAGCCCCACAAACAAAAGGGGGGGGAGGGAGGGAGGGGACAGAGGGGAGAGAGGAGGAGAGGGAAAGAGAGAGAAACAAGAAAGAGAACAAAAGAAAGAAAGAAAGAGAAAGCAAGCAAGCATGGTGGGGCTGGGAATGTGGCTTAGTGATAGAGTGCTTGTCTAGCATGCATGAAGCCCTGGGTTCAATTCCTCAGTACCACATAAACAGAAAAAGCCAGGAGTGGCACTGTGGCTCAAGTGGTAGAGTGCTAGCCTTGAGCAAAAAGAAGCTCAGGGACAGTGCTCAGGCCCTGAGTTCAAGCCCCAGGACTGGCAGGGAAAAAAGAGAGACAGAGGGGGGTGGGAGAGGGAGAAGAAGGGAGAGGGAGAGGGAGAGAGAGGGAGAGAGAGAGAGAGAGAGAGAGAGAGAAGCAGGGTGGCATACACCTGTGAACCCAGTACTGGAGAAGCCAAGAGAGGAGGATCATGAGTTGAAGGGCAGCCTGTACAAAATAAGGAAATTCTCAAAAAAAAAAAAAAAGTGAGAGGGGACTTAAATCATAAATTTTTTATTTTTACAAAAAATACACACATAGGGGCTGGGAAGGTGGCTCAGTGGTAGAGCGCTTGCCTTGCATGCCTGAGGCCCTGGGTTCAATTCCTCAGCACCACATAAGCAAAAAGAAAAAAGCCGGAAGTGGTGCTGTGGCTCAAGTGGTAGAGTGTTAGCCTTGAGCTGAAGAGCTGAGGGACAGCACCCAGGCCCAGAGTTCAGGCCCCACAACCGGACCCAAAAAAAAAAAAAAAAATACACACATAGGAGCTGGGAAGGTGGCTCAGTGGTAGAGTGCTTGCCTTGCATGCCTGAGGCCCTGGGTTCAATTCCTCAGCACCACATAAGCAAAAAGAAAAAAGCCGGAAGTGGTGCTGTGGCTCAAGTGGTAGAGTGCTAGCCTTGAGCTGAAGAGCTAAGGGACAACGCCCAGGCCCAGAGTTCAGGCCCCACGACCGGACCAAAAAAAAAAAAAAAATACACACACACACACACACACACACACACACACACACACACACAGAGTTAATAACTTACCCAACTTTTCACTCAGGATTCAAATTCATCACTGTACCCACTCTAGACCATTTCCAGGGCAAAATAACAAGGTATTAGCCAATGAGATCATAGCAAAAGCCTGTCTCAAAAAACAAAACTATCTCCTGATTGGTGTATGTAGGACTTGCCTATTTGGGGGTCCATGTGGAGCTTTATTCTGTGCCCTGCTTTTTCTCCTAATGTTTCTTATACACAATAACCATAGTGAGACTGTGGGTCTCTCTGTTTCCTCTGTTTCCCATCCAGCAGACAGGTTTCCACCTGTAACCTTCCTTAGCTACTCATGATTCTGAGATCTGAGGATTGTGGTTAGAAGGAAAGCCTGTGAGACTTTTATCTCCAATTAACCACCAAAAGGCCAAAAATGGAGTTGTGGCTTAAGTGGTAAAGTGCTAGCCCTGAGCAAAATGTAGAGAACAGGACCTAGGCCCTAAGTTCAAGCCATATGTGTGTGTGTGTGTGTGTGTGTGTGTGTGTGTGTGTGTGTACATTCATATGAACAACCTGCTGTGGTAGTTCATGCTTGTGTCCCAGCATTTGGGAGGCAGAGGCAGGAGGATCTTGAATCCCAAGGAAACTTGGGCTATAGAATGAGACCCTGTGTCAAAAAAAAAAAAAAAAAAAAAGAAAGAGGAAGAAAGGAAGGAAGGAAGGAATGAAAGAAGGAAAGAAAGAGGGAAGGAAGAAAAGAATGAGGGAAGCCGGGTGCTGGTGGCTCATGCCTGTAATCCTACCTACTCAGGAGGCTGAGATCTGAGGATGGCAGTTCAAAGCCAGCCCGGGCAGAAAAGTCTGTGAGACTCTCATTTCCAGTAAACCACTAGAAAACCGAAGTGGCACTGTGGCTCAAGCGGTAGAGCGCTCGCCTTGAGCTGAAGAGTGCAGAGACAGCACCCACGCCCAGAGTTCAAGCCCCACAACCGACCAAAAAAGAAAAGAAAAGAGTGAGGGAAAGCAGGAAGCAACCCAATCACTGGAGAACAGGAAGGCAGAGAATTTGTGAACCCAACTAGAGAAGGAAGCAGCTCTACCCTGCCCAACCCTCACTTCTTAACCAATTGCAGTGTGAAAACGGAAAGCCTGAGAGAATCCAACAAAACCTTTGTCTTTTTTCCTGGCTAATTCTGGGTTCCTGAGCAGAGGAAAGACACACACACCAGGTGTAAGTATTTACCCATCCCAGGGAAGGAATGAAGGGAAATCAGCCCACTGGAACATGTCTTTAGTGAGTGGGGACAGGGGAGAAGGTCACTCAGCTTCATTCCATTGTCTGGGGAAAGGGGAACTGAGATCTGGAGAGAAAGACCTTCATGGAAGCTCACTTGGCAGCAGATAGGAACAGTCATCTGGAACCAAGTCTCCTGACTGAGAAGGGGAAAACCAGCATGTCCCCCCACCCCAGCCCTACAATCCGCTGTCCAATTGAGGAACAGATACTGACCCCAGAGCCCTCCCTTCACTCCTCACCACACACCCACTACAGCTCCTACTTCCCCTGGGGAGCCTAGTGAAGAATGCAGAGAGAGCACACCAAGTGGCCCAGTAGAGTTAGGGCAAGATGCCTGATGGGACCAGAGTGGACAGAGAGACACAACATGGCTGACCCTTCTTTGGGACAGTTTCCAAACACTGAGCAGCTGGTAAATGCTGGGCTCCCTGCTGTTGGAGAAACTAGTGTCCAGGCATTTGGTGTAAAGTTTGAAAAACTGGGAATCAAAAGCTTAGCAATCTCGGGATCAGCCCCTCACTTGGGGGTAGCTTTTGAGATCTCAGGGTTGGGGGTCAAAGGACCTAAACAACCAGGCCTCTTTCCTAGTGCTTCCTTCATAGCTAGGGGAACACTCAGTGCTTTGAGGTGAACTTTTGAGCCCCTTCATTCCCACCTGTCACTCTAGTGTCACTTCAACTTTTTTCTATTGAACCAATGAGGCCAGTGTTGTTTTTTGTTTTGTTTTGTTTTAATAATTTTATTGAGATTAAGTGATTACATAAATTTCACAAATTTCACAGTATCGTGGGATTAGGGATACTTAGTTAAAGTCACAAACACATTTTAACATTCACAAGGCAAATTGTCACTATCATGGTCTATAAAGTTTGTGAGTTCTATAAGCTTTGACAATACAACTATTTCTTCCAAATCAGGTGGAGGCCAATGTTTTAATAAAGAATTTAAAATAGGCTTACCCCTGTAATCCTAACTACTCAGGAGGCTGAGATCTGAGGATCAAGGTTTGAAGCTATCCAGGCCAGGAAAGTCCCTAAGATTGTTATCTCCAATTAACCAGCAAAAAGCCAGAAGTGGAACTGTGGCTTCAGTGGTAGAGTGCTGTCAGCCCTGAGCAAAAAAGCTAAAGCTAAGCAGAGCACCGGTGGCTCTCGCCTGTAATCCTAGCTACTCTGGAGGCTAGCTACTACTCGCGGTTCAAAGCCAGCTAGGGCAGGAAAGTCCATGACACTGTTATCTCCAATAAACCACTAGAAAAGCAGAAGTGGCGCTGTGGCTCAAATGGTAGAGTGCTTACCTTGAGCTGAAGAGCTGAGGGACAGCACCCAGGCCCAGAGTTCAAGCCCCACGACCAACAAAAAAAAAAAACTAAGGCTAAGAGACAGCTCCCAGATCAGTACTGGGGCTTGAACTCAAGGTCTAGAGCTCATATATGAGTGAATTACCAGCAAGTGGATTACCATAATCTTTAATCAACTCAGTAGATGCTTAATCCTGATAAAATACCCTCTTAGATCATGTGTAGGCAATAAGAGCTTGGAAGCCTTTTGGTCCTGCCCAGGGAGGGGTATTTTTGTCCTAAATTCTCACAGAAAGGCCCTTTGTAACCATGGATGGAACCTGGAAGGATCCCAAATAACTGACAATGCTAGGCTGGCAAAGGAAGTCAGACTGCTCTGAAACTGGAGGCAGAACCAGCCTGATATGTGGCCAGCCTGGCAGAGAGGTGGACCAAGCAGGGCCCAAAGCTTTTTAAAATTTTAACAGAGTGACACTATGCAGCCCAGGCTGGCCTTGATCCTTCTGTCTCAGCCTCCTGGAGTGTTACAGGCCCATTTCCCCGACTTCCCAAGGGACAGCAAAGCTGGGGCAGTGGGGGGAGGAGGGGGAAGGAGACGGTATGTGGATTATTGCAACCCTCAGTCCTGCAGCGTGGCAGGAACTGGAGCCCTGTGCTCCTGTCCTGTCCTCTGAGGAGGAAAAGAGAAGTGCAAGCAGGAAGTCAGCTGACATTGTGTTAACTTTTTTTTTTTTTTTTTTTTGGTCAAAGCACTTGAACTGCAGGCCTGGACACTGTCCCTGAACTTTTTTGCTCAAAGCTAGCACTCTACAGCTTTGAGTTTCAACACCACTCCTGGTTTCTGGTGGTTAATTGGAGATAAGAGTCTCATGGACTTTCCTGTCCCTCCTGGCTTTGAAATGGGATCCTCAGATCTCATCCTACTGAGTAGCTAGGATTACAAACATAAGCAACCAGTGCGTGACTGTTAACTTACTATTTAATGTCTTGCTCATTAAAATATCCACATTATTAGCCAGGTGCTCATGGCTAACTACTCAGGAGGCTGAATCTGAGGATCAAGGTTCAAAGCTGACCCAGGCAGGTAAGTTCCTGAGATTCTTATCTTCAATTAACTACCAGAAAAGCCAGAAGTGGCTCAAGTGGTAGAGTGCTAGCCTTGAGCAAAAATGTTCAGGGACAGTGCTCAAGCTTTGAGTTCAAGCCCTAAACCAGTACACATACACACAAAATTGTCCACATTACATTAGGATGGTTAAAGAAAACATTAATGTGTATAGGGAAATGGAAAGGAGAAAAGAAAATTCCCTCCCCCCTCACCCCCAGGGCCACTGTGAATGCAAGTTGTTTAGGGAACTGAGTAGATTTTTTTTTTGCGGGGGGGGGGGGGGGAGAGGGGGCAGGGGGGTGTTGGTTGTGGGGCTTAACCTCTAGGCCTGGGTGCTGTCCCTCAGCTCTTCAGCTCAAGGCGAGCACTCTACCGTTTGAGTCACAGCGCCACTTCCAGTTTTTCTAGTGGTTTATTGGAGATGAGAGTCTCACGGACTTTCCTGCGGTGGCTGGCTTTAAACTGTGATCCTCAGATCTCAGCCTCCTGAGTAGCTAGGATTACTGGTGTGAGTCACCAGTGCCTGGCCAAGATTTTTTTTTTTTAACCTCAGAAATAGGGACCTCTCTGGCAGGCAGAAAGCTAGTGACTTCTCAGGTCTGAGGGTCAAGCTTGGCACTGGACCCCTACCTGCCAGATCCCTCCCCCCTACAGTCCCCCACCCTTCCCCCCAAGGCCCACAGAACTGCTTTACACTTCCCAGGCTGACCCTGGGCCACAGTGGCACATACCTCGATTTCCACTTGAGCTCCCCCAAAAAGCTAACAGGAACCCAATCGTATGTTTAAAGGTTTCCCTCGCTCTGTCTCCAACAATGACGGTTTCTGTTCCTCCTGCATGGTACTCATGGAGCCCCTGTCCTCAGCCTCTCCTGATGTGTTTGCCTCTGGAGACCTCAGAGGTCATTCAAGGCAGACTTGACCTCTTTAAAGACACCTCTCCCCACCAAATATAGGGAACTCCTTCTTATTTCTTGTATACCTTCACCTCCCCTGGGCTGATGGGACACCAACAATGCAGCCAGGCTCACCAGCCTCTGTACCTTTGTATCACTAGCCTCCCTGTGGCAGGACCGTCACTCTCTTCTAATGTCCTTCAGAGCCACACAACTTCACTCAGGCAATGACATTAAGGAACTTTTCCCATTTTGTGACTTCTAGCTATTGTTCTTAATAGAAAAGGATATCCTCAATGCAAATATTCAAATATTTAACTATTGATCTGGCCAGGATACAGGCCGAAGTGCTGGGAGAATGGCTGGAACGCCTCAGCTGAACCACGTTGCTGATTTGAAGGGTAAGTGTTTCTAGGGCCAGCTTGGGGAGAATGGGCACCAGGGGTCCAGTAGCTATTTACTAGCCGATGGGGACAGCTAAATATCAGCTCTGTCTGCCATCTCATTTCTTTTTCTTATTGACTAGGTTGCAGACATAATAGCAGGAGATCAAATATCCTTTCTGGAGCAGGAGGTAGAGTAGAGGGCCTTGTTGAGTGTGACACAGCAAGAAAACAGAAACCTGTTCTGGTTACTCTGTCAGCTGAAGGAGGAAGACTGCTGAAGCCAAGAGGTTGAAGTTATCTTGGGCAAGATACTATCCAAAGCCAGACATAGTAGAACACAGTTGTAATCTCAAATACTCGGGATAGCCATCTGAAACCAGGCCCTGAGCAAAAGCATGAGACCCTATCTGAGAAACAAACTAAATCAGGTAGCCTACACCTGGCTAGTAGCTTGCACCTTTACTCTTACCTACTCAGGAGGCTGAGATCTAAGGACTGATGTTTGAAGTTGACCAGAGGCAGAAAAACCTATTAATCACCAAACAGCCAGAAGTGTAGCTATGGCTCAAGTGGTGTAGTGGGGAGTGGGGGGGGGGGGAACCAAACAGGCACAACGCCAAGTTCAAGCCCTAGTACCAACAGAGAGAGAAAGAGACAGAGAGACACTGACAGAGCAAGAGAGACTAAAAGCCAAAGAACTGGGGCTCAAATGGTAGAGAGTTTGCCTTTCAAGTTCAACCCCCAATTCTGCACCCCCCCCCCAAAAAAAGAAGGCTTAGCAAGCATAAATAGGAGAAAGAGCAGCCTAGATTCTGGTGATTATAATAGCTCTAAATTGTTCACTTGAGTTTTCTGTTATTATTCCAGATCCTTTCTACAATATAGATAGCCCTGGCTAGTTATGTATGAAGCTCCTTTCTTATGACTCCTTCCCTTCTGAGGAATGCCCCTATTCCTCTGTGAGGCTCTGGGTTCTTCCCTACTTGGGGACTACAGCCCCCAGCCAGCCTGTGGCCTGGCTGACAGCTCAGGGGCCTCTGGGGCAGAATTTATCCTTTGTCTATGTGGTAGTAGTCACCATATCACCCTAATACACAACCATTGGTAGTAATCCTTCCATGCAGGTTCTGTCCATTGTTTTTCCTCCTCTATACCTCAAACTCCTCTAACCACTTGCTTTTCCCTCAGAACATAAATGCCCCAGGCTCCCCTTCCCCTTCACCTATAGGTACCATAAAGCTTCATCTCTCCTCACACATGATCCACACCTTCCTCACTCTCTCCCTACTAAACCCAGCATTTGTTGTTGGCTGACTTTAGGATGTGGGCCATTCTGACTGGGGTAAGGTGGTATCTCAGGGTTGTCTTTATTTGCATTTCCTTCACAACCAGGGATGTCGAACATTTCCTTATGTGTTTCTTTGCCATTTTTATCTTTTCTTCTGAGAAGTCTCTCTTCAGTTCCCTTGCCCATTTAGTAATTGGTTTGTTAGGTTTGGGAGGGATTAGTTTCTTGAGTTCCCTGTATATATTAACCCCTTGTCTGATATATTGCTGGTAAATGTTTTTCCCAGTTAGTTGGTTGTCTTTCTAGCTTGGTTGCTATAGCTTTAGCTGTGCAGAAACTTTTTATTATAAGGTAGTCCCATTTGTCAAGTCTCTCTCCAATTTGTTGTGACCCTGGGACTCTGTTCAGGAAGTTCCTGCCTGTGCCTATAAGTTCTGCAGTAGTTTCAGAGATTCAGGTGTAATGTTAAGGTCTTTAATCCATTTTGAGTTGATGTTAGTGTATGGTGACAGGCTGGGGTCCACTTTTAGTTTTCTGCATGTGGCCACCCAGTTTTCCCAGCACCGGTAGTTGAAGAAGCTGTGTTTCTTCCACTGTATGTCTTGGGCAATAAGCATGATTTTTAATTCCACTTACAGACAAAGACACTGAGAGCTAAAGAGATCAGTAACAAGCCAGGTGCCAGTGGCTGACACATGTAATCCTAGCTACTCAGGAAGTTGAAATCTGAGGATTATGGTTCAAAGCCAACCTAGGCAGGAAAGTCTATAAAACTCCTATCTTCAATTAATCACACACACACACACACACACACACACACACACACACACACACACACACACACACACACACACACACACAAACTCTGTGAGACTTTTATCTCCAATAAACTAAACTAATCAAAAAACAAAACAATGGGGCTGGGAAGGTGGCTCAGTGGTAGAGCACTTGCCTTGCATGCATGAGGCCCTGGGTTCGATCCTCACCACATAAGCAAAAAGAAAAAAGCCAGAATTGGCGCTGTGGCTCAAGTGGTGGAGTGCTAGCCTTGAGCTGAAGAGCTGAGGGACAGCACCCAGGCCCAGAGTTCAGGCCCCACGACCGGACCAAAAAACAAACAAACAAACAAACAAACAAAACCCTGGAAATGGCACTTTCGCTCAACGGGTAGAGTACTCACTAGCCTTAAGCAAAAGAAGTCAGAGACAGCTCCCAGGCCTAGAGTTCAAGCCTCAGGACCTTCCCCCCCCCCCCCCCCCCCCGCAGCTCATAAAGCTTTTCAACAAAATTATAATTTTGTCCTTTGATTTCATAATACCAATAACTACTGGCATTAACTTAATATACCAGGTACTTCATGTGTGGGATCATCAGTCTTTCAATCAAGGTTTGATTGTCACTATTTTACAGATAAGGAGGTGGAGGCATGACTCAAGTGGTAGAGCATCTCCTAGCAATCTCAAGGCCCTGAATTCAAATCACAGTACCAATGAAAGAAGAAGAAGGAGAAGGAAAAAGAAGAAGGAAGAAGAAGAGATTATAGATAAGGAAACTAAGTCTCTGTAGGCTCTCGTGCCTAGAATATCCCAGGTCCTGGCTCAACCAGGATTCCAGCCCCAGAAAATTTGGGACTGGCAGAGTGCTATGCTACTTTCCATTGATAACCCAAATAGCTCAGGGATGATTTGTCCAGGAGACTAACTTTAGTGCCTAAATCTGGCAGACATCAGAGACAGGTGTTCTGAGCTCTCTGGGTCTAATGTCATTAAGCAGCCTGGAATAAGCTGTGACTGGCTGATGCTATCTGATTACTTCGAGAGAATGTGCTATTCATTTGGCCAGATAAGTTTGTTCGGGTGGCAGGGCTGTTCCTCTTGATAAAGGATTATTAATCTGGTTGATATAAGATTTCTTTTGGGTGAAAGGAGGACAGGATCTCACTATGCAATCTAAGCTAACCTCCTTTTTTTTTTTTGCCAGACATGGGGCTCAAACTCAGGACCAGGCACTGTTCCTGAGCTTCTTTTTGCCAAGGCTAGCACTCTACCACTTGAACCACAGACCACTTCCAGCTTTTTCTGTTTATGTGGTACTGAGGAATCGAACCCAGGGCTTCATACATGTTAGGCAAGCACTCTACCACTAAGCCACATTTCCAGTCCTAGCCTCCAATTCTTGATCCTCCTGAGTGCTGGGATTACAGGATTACAGGTACCACGTCTGGCTTTATTAGATTCTTGTAAGTTTGCGAATGAGTCTCATCAACTCTGGATCCTAGAAATAGTAAACTTCTCATTCTGCTAGGTGGGCCCAACGCTGAATGGCAGTAATTTTATCAAGGTAGTGACTTTGAAGATGAGTGAACACAGGGCTCCAGCCACCTGTAATGTCACTTATCTCCATCTTCAGGGCAGTGGACAGAAAACATTGCTCAGCTTGGCTAGAAGTGTGTGCCTTAAATGTTCTTGGAAACAACTGAGGTGGGAACAAGGGCCTCTACAAAGCTGGGATTTCTATCATAATGTATTTTCCTGTTTCCAGAATTTGTTTATTCCAATGGGAATTTGAGACCTCCTGAGTTCAGATGACCTCCCCCAGCAAGGTCGCCAGACCCCAAACAAACCAGGAAGCTTGGCTTTGAAAGACAGGACAGCTTTAATGACCCAGTCTCCTGCTAGGCCTGCTTCTGGCTGGCTATAGAACTTCTAGGGGCCCTCCACCTCCTGCCTATTTCTCCAATGAGCACAGAGGACATGGCCCTCTGCCAAGTGGGGAGACCTCACCCATAAAATAAATGGTGACAGAAGACCTTGAGTATGATCCAAGGTCAAAATCAGCCTTTCAGCTGTTAATCCAGCTAATTGGTATTCATGGCCATGGTAGTCTAAAGAGTGGCTTAGATCTTTCTGTGTGCAGCACTCATGATCTGGGTGGGAACTCAGGGGGCTGGAGGTGTGCAATCTCTTCCCTCTTCTGCTCCTCCCCAATCCTGTCTTATTTATTTATTTAATTAGGATTTTTTTGGTCTGCTTTGGAAGAGGTCTCTCTCTAGCTCAAGCTGGACTCAAATTCTAGATACTCTTGACTCAGCTTCCTAAATTCTGGGATTACAGACATGTGCTACCACACCTAGATGTAATTATTTTTTTCAAGAGACAGCATCTCCTGTGCTGCCCAAGCTGGCCTCCAATTTTGGGCTCGACCAATCCTCCTGTCTCAGCCTCTAGAGCAGCTGGGACAAAGCCTCTTGCTTTGTCATGCTCAACAAGACTACTACTTCTTTGTCTAGAATAGGTGCTTGAGCTCCTGCCATTGTGGCTGCAACCCAGGTAGCATGAAGAAGAAAAAAAGTTTCAATCAGGGGTATTTGGCTGGTATATGTCAGTAGAGCTGTGGCAATAGATAGATGGTGAAATTTCTTCCAAGCTAACTGGTAAGTAGCTGCTGGTAAGTAGCCCTTAGATGTCTGGTTCATGCCTAGAAGCCACCCCCAGACCCTCATTCACATTCAAGCCAGCAACATGACTCAGCTGGAGTCTTCTAGCCATCCCCCACCCCTACCCCCCATATTGTGGCCTGTGTCTTAGACAAACTGTTATTAAATATTTGTGTTTAGCCCAGAGCCAGTGGCTCATGCCTGTAATCCTAGCTACTCAGGAGGCTGGAATCTGAGGATTGAAGTTCAAAGCCAGCCTGCCGCACAAAAGTCCGTGAGACTCTTATCTCCAATAAACCACTAAAAAACTGGAAATGGCACTGTGGCTCAAGTGGTAGCGTGCTCTCTTTGAGCTGAAGAGCTCAGGGACAGCGCCCAGGCCCAGAGTTCAAGCCCTATGACTGACAAAAAATAATAATAGTAATAATAATTATTATTATATATTTGTGTTAACTATATCTCACTATACCTAGAAGTTACAAAATGGTTCTTTGTTTAGTTATGTCATTTCCAGAAAGAAGCCACCGTACCCAACTCTTAAAATATTTATATTTAAGACCCAAGTCCTTCCCCCAGGAGCTCCCAGACTATATCTGACTGCTTCACGGCTCTGCAGGGGCGCAACAAGGTCAGCACTTATAGAATCCCCACTCTTGGAGTGGGTTCTTGCCCCTTCCTGGAGCGGGGAGCATGAGCTGAGCAGGGCAGGTACAGGAAACCAGAGGAAAACACAAAGACCAGTGAATAGCCCCAGGGAAGCAGGAGGAAGGATGGAGAACAGGGTCAAGGGGATACTGAGAGCCCTGTACTGGAGATGGAGCCTGAAACTTCACACAGACATAGTCCCCAGACCAGAGGCCACCACGATTCTGAATCCAGAGACTTTGATTTGCCCTGGAAATTGTTACAGGTTAATGACCTTGCAGAGACATTGGGCCATCCCATGGCTCCTAGGATTCTATTGAAAAATTGAAATATGTAAACATATAAATCGAAGAACAGAAAAAATCATTTGAGTTGTTTGCTATGCTCCACTTGTGTTCAAAGTAAGAAATTTATAGGCATTTTTATCATATTTTAATATCTCTGGAAGAGTTTAGGATAGGGTGAGGGGTTGTTTCTGGGGATTTTTGATAGGGTCTTTGTAGTCTAGGTTGGCCTGGAATCCTTCATTCACCTGCCTCAGCCTCCCCAGTGGTGGCATTATACCTGCTTTTGTTTTGTTGCATTTGTTTTGGGTACTAGAGAATAAACTCAGTTTTGTGCATGCTAAAAATATGCAGTACTAGTGAATTACAAATTTTCCATTAAAAAAAAAACCAGCAGGGGCTGGGAAGGTGGCTCAGTGGTAGAGTGCTTGCCTTGTAATGCATGAGGCCCTGGGTTCGATTCCTCAGCACCACATAGGAAAAAAGCCGGAAGTGGCGCTGTGGCTCAAGTGGTAGAGTGCTAGCCTTGAGCTGAAGAGCTGAGGGACAGTGCCCAGGCCCAGAGTTCAGGTCCCACAACCGGACCCAAAAAAAAAAAAAAAAAACAAAAACCCAACAAATTATATGTCTTCAGACATGTTTCTGTTCTGTGTCAGCCTCAATCTCAGAGGAGCTCTTGTGACCAAGATGTATGAAATTATACATGTGTGTGTGTGGAGGGGGTGCCATTACTAGGGATTGAACTCAGGGCTCACTGTCCCTCAGCTTATTTGCTCAAGGCTGGCACTCTACTACTTGAACCACAGTTCCACTTCCAGCTTTTTGGTGATTAGTTGGGGATAAGAATCTCAGGGACTTAGCCAGGTGCTGGTGGCTCATGCCTGTAATCCTAGCTACTCAGGAGGCTGAGATCTGAGGATCACAGTTCAAAGCCAGCCTGGGCAGGAAAGTCCGTGAGACTCTTATCTCCAATAAACCACCAGAAAACCGGAAGTGGTGCTGTGGCTCAAGTGGTAGAACACTCACCTTGAGCTGAAGAGCACAGGGACAGCGCCCAAGCCCAGAGTTCAAACCCCACAACCGACCAAAAAAAAAAAAAAAAGAATCTGAGGGACTTTCCTGTCTGAACTGGCTTTGTACATGATCCTCAAATCTCAGCTTCTTAAGTAGCTAGGATTACAGGTATGAGCTATCAGCTCTTGTCATTTTTTGATGGAATTAGGATCAGTCTAATGGCAGGTCTGGGAGGAAAAGGGCATTTGGCTATTAGATCTTGCTCAGGGGCTGGGAAGGTGGCTCAGTGGTAGAGTGCTTGCCTTGCATGCATGAGGCCCTAGGTTCGATTCCTCAGCACCACCATAAGCAGAAAAAGCGGGAAGTGGGGCTTAGGCTCAAGTGGTAGAGCAGCTGAAGAGTTGGGGGACAGCGCCCAGGCCCAGAGTTCAGGCCCCACAACCAACAAAAAACAAAACTAAACTAAACTAAAAAGATCTTGCTCAGCTAAGTCTCCTCCCTTAATCTCCTTGCAGTCAAACCATAAATTTCAGCCCTCGCCCCTGCCTAGTCTTGCACCTGGCCTCCTTCTTTAAAAAAAACTCTCTGCCAAGGCCGGGCACCGGTGGCTTGCACCTGAAATCCAAGCTCCTCAGGAGGCTGAAATCTGAAGATCGCAGTTCGAAGCCAGCCAGGGCATGAAAGTCTGTGAGACTCTTATCTCAATTAACCAGAAAACTGGAAGTGGCACTGTGGCTCAAGTGGTAGAAGTGCTCACTTCGAGCTGAAGAGCGCAGGGACAGTGCCCAAGCCCAAAGTTCAAGCCCCATGACCGACAAAAAAAAAAAAAAGAAAACAACCTTCTGCCAGTAAGAGAGGCCCTCTCTTCTTTACTTTGGTACAGAGGGTTCCTCTCATGTTTATCTCAAATAAACCTGCCTTGATTGGCTAAAAAAAGAAAGGCAGATTACAACTATCTCTTAAAGGGATGGCCAGAAGGACATGAAAATGACCCAATGTCATTAGTCTCAGGGCAATGCAAATCAGAGCCACATGGCATTTACTAGAATGGCTCCTGGCAAAAGGAAGAAAATGCTGGTGTCTCATGGGAGCTGCTAATGTTCACACTGAATATGGCCATGGCATTTTATGACAGCATTCTTCATAGCTGTTTACAAACTGATAAAGGGCTAAGTATCATAATATAGCTACATAGTCAGAATCATTCTGCAATGAAAGGGAATTACTAAGCCAGGTGCTGGTGGCTCATACCTGTTATCTTAAGTACTCAGAAGACTGGATCTGAGGATCATGATTCTAAGCCAACCCAGGCAAGAAAGTCGACTCTTCTCCAATTACTGTTGTTGTTTTGTTTTGTGCAGGTCCTGGGGCTTGAACTCATGTCCTGGGCAATGTCTTTGAGCATTTTATTTGTTTGTTTGTTTACTGAAGGCTTGTGCTCCATAGCTCCACTTATAGCTTTTTGGTGATTAGTTGGAAATATGAGTCTTACACACTCCTACCCAGGCTGACTTTGAACTTCAGTCTTCAGATATCAGCCTCCTAAGTAGCTAGGATTTCAGGCATTGAGTCACAAGCACCCAACTTATCTCCAGTTTTAGCCAGCAAAAATCTGGAAGTGGAATTGTGATTCAAGTGACAAGAGAATCCACCATCCTGGAGAGAAAAAGCCAAACAAGAGTGCAAGGCCTTGCATTTAAGCTCCAGTACTGGCACATGCATGTACACCCATGTGTGCACACAGACATGATAAACTTGTAAATTCTATATATTGTATGTGAATTCTATCTCAACAAAGCTGTTCAAAAAATAGCCAGGCACCGGTGGCTCACGCCTATAATCCTAGCTAGTCAGGAGGCTGAGCTCTGAAGATTGAGGTTCAAAGCCAGTCTGGATAGGAAAGTCCAAGAGACTTTTATCTCCAATTAATCACAGAAAAAGCCAGAAATGGTGCTGTGGCTCAAGTGGTAGGGTGCTAGCCTTAAGTAAAAAATGCTCAGGGACAGCACTCAGGCCCAGAGTTCAAGCCCCAAGGACTGCAAAAAATAAAAAGATACAATTTTCTTTAAACAACGTTTAAAGAAAGAGGTGTAAGGATTCAAATCCTAGCTCTGTCCCTTGCTATTGTAACTGTGAGGTTCCCGCACATGACCCAGCCTTAGGGTCCTCCAAAAAACAGAATAATTGCACCTTTTTTGCTTCAACTTCTATCTAACTTGACACCACAGGGAGTGGACTGTGCCTGCCTCAGGGCTGGCTACACTGAAGTCTACCCTCTGCAAACAGGAACCAGGAGGTCATAGGAGGTCAAGGAGGTCATAGGCCACTGTGGACTTGGGGCTTTTGCTTCTCTTTTATGCATGAAAAATGCACTTTTGGCTTAAATCTTGCCTAGTATGTGAGAATCTCTAGGTGGAAACCCCAGTAACTCCAGGAAAAAAAAAATATGGAGAAAGTATATGGAGCTGAGACTAGTGGTGAACACCTGTAATCCCAACTACTGAGAACCACAGACAGGAAGAATGTGGCTTGAAGCCACCAGGCAAAGTTAGCAAAACAATATCTGAAAAGCAAACTAAAAAGGCAAACAGTGCTGAAGGCATGGCTCAAGTGGCAGAGCATCTGCCTAGCAAGTACAATGCCTTGAGCTCCAACTTAAAGTTGTATTTTAAACCCCAGGCCCCAAGTTCAGGCATCCCAAGTTAGATATGGCCACTCATCCCCATATGCCAAAGAGACATGGTGAAGGGCAGAGAAAGGAGATTTATTACATAGTAGCCATGGGAAGACAGCTCTAAAGTACATCATCAGCCATCTTGTGAGAGATAGACATTGGCTTCAAGTTAAATATGGAGAATGGGGGGACAGGGGATGTTAAGGCATTCACTGATCCAGGTCACAGGTGTGGCCTGGTTGAGCACTTAGCTAAGTCTTTGTCTCTGGAAGTGTTTTGGAGAAGTTGTTATCACTTTATTGCTGGAAAGAAATGAGAACCTGGTGGTCTCCTGAGGGTTTTTGGGTTTTTTTTTTTTTGTCTGCTTTAAGTCATTACTTGTTTGAGGGGCTGTTTGCCTTCCATAGAAGATTGCTGATTTGTGAATCCTTTCTTTGTAGAAACCCAAAGTGATTGCAAAGTTAACCTTAGCATAGAATAACTCAGAACAACAAATTATACAGTTTCAAAGTTGGGCCGGCATCTGTAACCCTAGCTGCAC